>NW_015638958.1:1876856-1934132 GCF_001515625.1 Sinocyclocheilus rhinocerous | reverse complement strand
ACTGTAATAAATACTGTAGTATACTTTAGTTTTTACTACAGTAAACTGTAGTGTATTGTAGTATAATATACCATATAGTTGTAGAAAACTTAGTACAGTATTGGGTAAAGTCATTTGTTTATATTGCTATAGTTGTTATATTACCACAGCAACTATAGAATTACCACAACAAATTCATTCAAGTACTTTACTACAGTAAGGTTCAAAAACACTATGCTATTACTATAGTATTTTTTTTCACATGCACATTTTATGTTATTCCAGTATACCATGACTAACGAACAACCAATTCTGAGCAACCCTAGTAAAATCAGGTCAAAGCTCTTTATGCATGATTGGTTTTAGATAATTATTTACCGTTGTCTCATGAGTGGAATATTAATACAGTTAGCAGCAGCTACAGCAGCGAAAGGAACAAAGCGTCCTATGAGTGGATACACATGCTGAAAGACAGTGAAATTAAATCATTTTTAGTTGAAACAAATATATGGATTATTACAGGAACACAAAGAGTGAGCACTGAGCAGTAAACACTCTATTTATTACTTTGCAGTGAAAGAGTTACAGCCCTTAAACATTAGAAAGCAAGACCATTACCTTTGCTAATGCATTTAGTCCTAACGCAGTAGCCACGGCTCCTGTAGTGGCTGATACATATGCTGTGCCAAGCTGGCTGCAAGAACAACAACATATATTAGGAATTTAGGGATATTGCAAAAACAGCTCAAAGTAGAACACAAGATAAATGCAAAAAATGTTTATATGCGTGATCTAAAGCCCTCGCACTTTACTGTGATGGGGGCATCTCCGCTCCTGTTGGTGTAGTTGACTATTGCATTAAAAGACTGATTGATCCACTGCCAAAACAGAACTGCTGGAGTCGTTCTAAAAAGCGAGAAAGAGTATACATTTTCAGCATTACATTTACTGTTCAAAAAAGTCCTATAACTACCGTACAATAGTGGATTATACAGCAACCAGCATGATTCACCTGTAGAACGTCATCATGCATCCAGTGATGGTCATGTTCATGGGGACCTGAGCAGACATGCGACCAATCAGGAGCATTTTCTCGCCTGTGTCTGGATGGAATGCTGAGTCAAAAACATACTTCGCCCTCCATAGCTCGTCTTCTGTGAGACCTGGTGTTACCACCCCTTTTCTTCAAGGAGAGGAAAACGGAAGAGTGTATTCAGTGTATAGTGTATTTGTTAGAAAACTATGTAGCATGAATGCTATAGAAAAGCACATGAATGCAGAGTAGAATCTTACTTGTAATCCAGAATAATCTGACACGCTTTTTCTAATTGTTCATTGGACAGGAGGATGTTTCTCGGGTCTGTGACAGTGAAGAAATGCTTTGCTCGACCCACAAATGTTCCCTGATCCCAGCGTGGCTCTTTAATGTTTATGGAGGTGGAGATGGTACACTCAGCTGCCATGGTACACTGTGAAAATATTACACTGTTAAAAACACTTTTTTTTATCTTTTAACACAGAAGTTATTTTTGATGGTAAGTACACTACTGTTCAAAAGTTTGGGGATGGTAAGATCTCTTCTGCTCACTTATTTACTTGTTTCAAGATACAATAAAACAGTAATATTGTGAAACATTATAAGAATACATAATATTAAAATAACTGTTTTCTATTTGAATACATTTTAAGATGCAATTTATTCATGTGATGATATCAAAGCTGAATTTTCAGTTGTCATTACTCCAGTCCTCAGTGTCACATGACCCTTCAGAAATCATTCTCAAATGAAATATTTCTTATTATTATCAATGTTGAAAACAGTAGTGCTGCTTAACATATTTTTCAAGGTTATTTGATGAATAGAAAGTTCAATCATTGATGCATCCTTGCTGAATCAATTCTTAAAAAAAAAAAAAAAAAATCTTGACCCCAAACATTTGAACGGTAATGTAAACAGAATTTTCATTTCTGGTCAAACAGTCAGTTTTACTATATTTCCTATATAGAAAAAACAATATAGTAAAATAACATCTAGTGAATCACAAGCCATTTTTAGATTTTTTTTCCCCCCAGGAACAACCGAATAATGCTTGCACATGACATTCCTCTCCAGATTAAGCCACCGCTGAATCAGCATGTAGCTGCTAAAGACACAGCTGACCAGCCAACCAAAGAAAGGCCTGAACATCAGTCACACTGAAAACGACATAAGGTGCTGCTAGTCCCCATATAAAGCAGCACCTCAGTATACAGTGCCACCCACTAATATTGGCATCCTTGGTAAATATGAGCAAAGGCGGCTGTGAAAATAAATCTGCATCATTTATCTTTTTGATCTTTCATTCAAAAAATTCACAAAATTCTAAACTTTCATTGAAGTAAACCATTGAATGTGGGGGGAAACTCACATTATGAAATAAAAGTTAGAATTTTTTTAATTTTTGGAATGAAAGATCAAAAGGATAAACAATGCAGATTTATTTTCACAGCTGCGTTTGCTCATATTTACCAAGGGTGCCAATATTTGTGGGCAGCACTGTATATGTCCTGTGTTTCTATACAAAACTGGCTAAAGTACCAGATTAGAAATTGAATCTCAGGGAAGGGGACTGATTGAATGGATAGTTCTGTCAAAAAATGTCATCAGTAACTCATTCTCATTTATTCTCATCTTTCTTCTGTGAAAGACAAAAAAATATTCGAATTCGAGTGTGTGTGAAGGACTGACAGTCTTTGTCAACATTCACTTTCATTGCATTATTTTCCATACAATGAAAATCAAGGTTACTGAGGCTGAGACTGCGATTTTTGTTTTCTAGTGAAGAAAGAAAGCCATGTGGTTTTAAATGATAAGAGGTTACTATTTTTAACCATGCCTTTCCAATGACGATTAGAAAACCAACTTCATTATCAAATGCTTCAAGGTTGAGTTTAGATAACAGAATTTAACCATTTATTTGCATGTGCATATTGCAATTAAAGGCATTCACAGTGGCAGAAATGAAATAAATCACGCACTTGCAGCTTGGTGACATTTTACCTTGACAATGCACCAAAGACGGCTAAAGGGACGATAATAAATCATGCGTTTCTCTGCTGACAGCTACAAAAGTGGGCCCGTGTCTTTTTAAATCAAATCATGTTCATGCTTTGCACGAGATCACTTGATGCTTTGGCTTACGCTGCGTCCCGGTTGTGTTTCAATGGTGATAGGAAGTCCGACTCAGTCGATTCTCAGTTGAGTCCGAGTCGACTCTTTTGAGCAGTTCGTTTCAAAGAACCGGTTCGAAAAGAATTCAGGAATTCAGCCATACATCCCAGTGTGGTATTTTAAATGCTTAGAAACGTTTCGATATGTAGGCATTGCTTTATATTACGTTTTAATTCGATTATGTTTTATTAAATATGGTGTTTAAGTAATTTAATGTTCCCAGATCAGCCATAATTCCAAAAAATGATTTAAAACTTAAAAATTATATTTACATTAAGTATTCAAATATATTTAAACATCGTAGCGTATTTCCATAACAAGCAATTTAGTAAAAACGTTTTATGTAACATGTTCTTCTATTTGCCAATAAGTTTAGTTTTATTTGACAATAGATGATTCTCGGTTCAATGAGTCAATTGTTGATTCTGACGGATTCAATTCGATCCGTCAACGAATCGTTCAGTCATTTTTGTGAACAAACCTGCAGACTGCTTGTGTGCACAGGCTCAACCGATTCGCTAAAACAAAGAGCCGACTCAAAAGAACAATTGATTCACGATTCTGACATCGCAACAAAGCGACTATATTTTACGTTTTCCTACAATGAAAACACCAGAACAGCGCGTACACACTATGGATTGCAGTGATAAGCCACTGACCGATGCACGGGCCTCTTGATCTGAACTGAACTTTGAACAGAGAAACCGTGTTTATGACACTTTCCCCAAACAGCCCCATTTCTTGGCCAATAGTATGCATTCATAATTTTATATATTATACTCTGTGTTTTTTCAATAGCCTAGTAATAGTATGCATGCACACATCTTAATTCATAGGCTATATTTTATGTGTTAAAACAGTGATGCTCTTTAAAGAGCAAACACTGTAGTATAAATGGCATGATTTAACGTTATATGGTGTCTCGTTTTGAAATCAACTGTTAGAATTTCATAATTGTAGCCCAATGGCAAAGTATGGTTCAAAACCAGTCAGTACCGGTTAGGTGGCTTCCATTGGGGTTTTCAATATGTCATAAATCCAAATATGAATTATATTATGCTTAAATATAATGTTAAAAATATAGCTCCATATGATAAACATCTCAATCAATGTTAGTTTTGTCTTTAAAAGCATTTGTACAACTCCAGCTGTGCACCTCTTTATCAACCTCTGGATGCCACATCACAAATCCACTTACTGACAGCATAAGCTTTTACATTCTAATGCAGCCAGCAAAAAAAGAAGAAAAACATATCTTGACAATGGCATCCGTGGAGATCTATAAAGAAAGGTCATGTTACTTACAGTGCAACAGTGCAAAGCTCGCCGTCAGACCAAATCACAGCACTCCGCAGCAGATATCAGTCTCACGCGCTGAGGCTAATTTGGTATTTACGAATGAAGGTGAAGAACGCTGCAGTAAACGCCACCCTCTCTCCCAACCAACCAGAGACGCTGAAGACAATTCAAAATAAAAGTTTTCAATATCTTGGAAAATATTTGCAACATGGTAACATTCGATTTATATTCTAGAAAACAGTTATACCAAAAAATAAATAAATAAAAATAAATAAATAAAATGAATGTCAGTCAACGAAAGACTTTTGTCATGAAATCAAAGGAATGCAAATATTTAAATTATTAAATTTAATGAGCTTCAAAGATGCCAAATCCGTTTTAAGTCTTCAGTTTTTATGACATTAATTTTTAACTGTTGATTGTCTACCTGTGTGAATTTTGTGTTCACCAAATAAATAAATGCTCTTACATGTATTTTGTATGTCATACAGAGGGATCGCAATGAACACTTTAACATTTTTAATTTTTTTAATTGAATCTCTACAGAAAGAGATGAATATGTTAATTACATAATTATCTCCAAAAACTAAGACCTTTTCGAAATGCCAGTTATTTCTTGGAGCTAATTAAAACTCTTTTTATTCGAAGAGGGTGCGTGATAGATTAATCAGTAGTACAATCAAAGTCTCTTTAAAGGGTCATGAAACCCCCGTTTCAGCACTGGTTAGTATTCTGTAGTCGTTGGTACAATTAACTACAGTAGAGTTACAGATAACTGGTTAAGAAAATAGCTCCATCTAGCGGATATTTTAAACACCAACCTGTTATGTCATTCCTGTTATGCATAGCATTTTAATGCCATGCAACATATTAAACTCACGATTTTCCGTCATGCTAATCATATTATTTTGTTTTATCGCATTATTACATTTAGTTAACATAAGAATGAATTTTAACTGACACTTTGGTTTTAGTGAGTATTGGCCATTATTCCCCAACTTTTAACAAGTATTTTTTTAATAAATAAACGTTTTCAGATATTTCCTCATTTTTTAAGAACTTCTCTTATCCCAAAAAAATTAAACAAAACATTACATCATGAGCAAGCATCGGATTTTATAAAATCTCTCACCGTTAGATAAAATTACAGAAAATGTTACAATGGTTTTCAAATTTTAAATGATTTCAAGTTTTCACCTTCATATAAGCAAACTTTTTATTTTGCTCTAAGCAATGGATAACCTCATTCTTTTTGTCCTATTAAGTTCCATCCTCTTAATTTTCATTGTTTAAATAGTTGCCTGAACTTGACCAGACCATATTTTTTTAAAGTCTGGTGTACTGTAACCATTTAGAAATACAATAAAGGGATATTCTCTTTTTTATAGATACAGTGCTCAGTACATTTTACTGCATAACAGGAATGACCCAATTTGACAATAAAAATCAATCAGCAACACTGCTAACATTTTGCACTATCCTACAGCAGAGGAAGAACAGAATGTTACAGCTGCTGTCTAAAAAGAAACAGACTTTACATAGATAAATAGCATGAGTCTTTATTGCTGTTCAAATCCCTATTTAATTGTGCTCTCATTTACAAATTACTGGGAAATAATGCAGTAACATACAAAAGCAAAAACAAACAAAACCACTGCTCTGTAAACTAAGAACAATAACAAATACTGCATTGAAAAAGTGCTTAAAAGACACTGAAAAGGGCCTAAAACTAAAGTGTCTCATACCCACCTGTAACAAACACTGCAGTAGGCAATCGTTTAAAACAGCAGTCGGAAATTTGCCAGATGACAGCTCATTGTGTACCCGAGGCCATGCAGCATGAAAATGCAGCTATAATACACAGCACTGTTTTAAGCTCATCACAACTTGAACATTATCCAGTCATAAGCATTTAGAGTGTATATTCAAAATGTTATTCCAAAACACCCGTTAGTCAGAAGAAACCCTTATATCCTGATCAAAAACACAACAGCTTTTTAGTACATAAGAGAGAAAAGTACATGGTGCAGATGAAAGAGTACTGTTACATTTGTGTGTTTGTTGAGAAGACTGCATCTATCTTATTGCAGTATAGATATGGCACATGTTTTGGTCCAAGGACAGGGATTTGTGTTGGAAAATTTGAACAGATGAGCATGTCTTCTATGAATAATCATTGTCCACTGGTCAGATTGTGCTGCAATACTGTAATTTTAAAAAAGCCTTCCCATCTTACAGGAAATAATCTGGAGTGCGACGAGTAACGTGAGGCTCTCCTCTGCGTGGTGCAGGGTCAAACTGTAAACTAAAAGGACATCATTCTCTTAATATTCATATTTGTAACAGCAAAAGGGAATTATTAATCAAAACAGAAATTGTTTTATGCTTTATGTCATATACGTACAAGGAATACTTGAGCGTGTCATCGAGTTCCATGATGGCAGCCTGGTTACCACATCGGTAGCAATAATTAGGTGCACTGAAGATCGTTACAACATTACGTTCATGACACCAGTTATAACCCTGTAGAAATGTTTTTAAAATATATTAGCCAGTAGCTAATCCACAGTTGGTAGGTGTATTATTATCCATGTGCTACAAATTCAAAACAAAAAAATATATTTGTACAGTTTCAAATTTCTATTACATATTTAGTTTCAGATATGCTGCGTTTTAATTTACTCATGTAACAAACAACATTTAACATCTTCAAAAATGATACGACAACATAATTATATACATTTACCTTTCAGATGAATCTCTTTTATTGGGATTCTGCCTTGTCTATCATCAGTTATTCAATTATTCAATTGTCAAAAGACATTTTTTAAAATACAGAATGTAAAAATTTTTCTAAATTTTGTATTAATATTTACATATTCTTTCAATTGTAATTAATATCATGTGAAATAGTAAATCAACTATTTTATTTAAAGTCGGCATGAAACGGAAGTAGCGATAGTCTTTTCTTCTCTACTGTGACGTCTATCCGAGTGAAACGGCATCTGAAATGCGAGGGCGGGACTTGATTTCTTCCTTCGGGAATTGATTGGATTGTTGGAAGTTGTGGCGTTGCTAACAAAATGGAGGCAGATCTGAATGCCAGTTTTCAGTTAGTTGTGGGGGGATTTCTCTCCACTGGATTCACCGCCGACACCCTAGCATGAAGACATTTTTTATTTATTGAGGAAGACGAGGACGAGGACGATCAACGGCACAAAACATACCTAACAGCGCGCGCGCGAGAGAGAGACAGCCTGAATGACTGAGTGCGTCCTCCATCAGGTTAAGTCATATTCATAAAAAAAAATTTAAATAGTTTGTCCTAAGAGTCCTAAGAGTAATGTTGTGGTAATATCCTAATATCCTTTCATAGTGTACTCCCCCATGGCTTGCATCAGCACTGGTCAAGGCATTGATTTCTATAAAGTGAAGCATCAGCTTCAGCTTTTCCCTGTTGTTTATCCCAGCGTTTACCCCTCACGTCACTAGCTCCGCCCTTGCGCCATAGCTCGTGACCGGAAGAGAAGAGGAGTCGTTTTGAGGGGGAGGGGTGATTAAAGTTTTTGATTAAAGATTACGAGGGCACATGAATTTAAAAAAAATAATGAAGTGCACGGATAAATTATTTATAATAAACACTACAGTATTCCATTAAAAAATAAGAATTTTCAATTTTGATTTCATGGTGACTTTAAAATTGTATTTTGACAATTTAGTTGAATAATTAAATAACCAATGTGAGACAAGTCAAAATTTAAGTAAAAGAGATTCCTGAGAAAGGTAAATTCATTTTAAGACTTTTATATACGGGCATATGAATATGTATATATTAACTGCCCCTATTGTAACGGAAAATATGTCATAATAGCAACACTATGAATGCAAATTGAATGATTTTACTCAATTAGCCTACATGTTTTAATGAAAAGTGAAGATGTCTGAAATGTACATTACATATGTAATTCATGGAGATACTCAATAATAACCCTCTTAATTACAGTAAATATTATCAATTTATAAATAATATCACTAGTAACAACATGCCACTTGTGGCCTTCTAAAAATAAAACTTCTTCTACTCCAAAAATCTAAAAATATTAATGTATCCAACATATATTTATACATGGTAATCAATTCTCTTTTACCTCCATCACTAACTGGTGAGCTCGTGAAACCAGAGTCAAGCAGTTGGCATGGTTAAATGTTTCTGAGATGTCCTGGCCAAATGTGTACCCAGCCCCCCTGGGGGAAATCCCCCAACCTCCGCGGTCATCCGGATCTGACCACAGCAAATCACACATGGGACCCTGCCAATAAGATTTAATAAGGTCCTGTGAGTAGTATTCACAGCTGGGACGCTTAATGATTTTGAATATAGTAACACTATACATCTTTCTGATATTCACAGGTGGAATTTATACCTCATGGGGAACTTCTTGGATGCGGTCCAACGCGCGGATGTGATCCAGCGTGTCAATTGAAGGTGACAATCCTCCATGGAGACAGAAAATCTGTGGAGACAGAGCAAAGCTTAAGCTTTATGTGCACTCAAATTACTATGCAACGTCTTTGTTTTGAGTTGAGTACAGTTACAACGGATGAAATACTGTTAATCACAAACCAATTTACCTGTGTGTCTACGAGGGCTGTAAGAGGAAGGTAGTCAAAGAGGTCTGTGAAATATTTCCAAACATTTGCATTTCCGTATTTTCTCAGGCACTCGTCATAAAAGCCATAAACTTGTGTGATCTGTCTACTTTCATGATTTCCACGGAGGATGGTGATTCTCTCTCGATATCGAACCTGGACGATTTAAAATGACAAAACAAGCCATTAACAATGCAAATGAAATTTTTCTTTAAAAAAAAAAATCTATATATTACAGCTGTATCCATTCACGCACCTTTAAAGACACCAGTAGTGTGACTGTCTCTACTGAATAGTAGCCTCTATCCACATAGTCTCCCATGAATAGGTAATTAGTATCTGGTGATTTACCCCCGATCTTAAACAGTTCCATAAGATCGTGAAATTGTCCATGTACATCTCCACATACTGTGACCGGGCAACGCACCTCCTGAACGTTTGACTCTTTGGATAAAATTTCTTTAGCCTGCAATAGATAAAACAGGCAGATTAGACTACAAAAGCACACAAACGGTGCTCTGAACTATTAACCTAAAGTGCATTTTAAATTCCTAACAAACTGCAAGAGGCAATGTTGACACAGACCAGTGATGAATAAATATTGGCATATGCCTAATATGCCTTTGTTCTTGGAAATGGATTGAGGGACCAAATGCGCTGTAAAAATGTGTGTCAGATAACCTAAAAATGTGGTAACTAACATCTAAGCTAACTGGTAATAATAAAATTAAAATAAATGAATAATAATATTAATTACAATACTAATAATAATCATTATTATTATTATTTTTTATTTTATATATTATAAAAGATGTATATTTTTCCTAATACAAACTCAGGTACATCTTCCTTTGTGCTCCACAGTAGAAAGTCAGTCATGCAGGTTTGGAACAACATGTGGGTGAGTACATGATGACAGAATTTTCATTTTTAGGTCAACTGTTTTAAGGCAGCAAGCGCACATTTTCACTTTTACATTGTGCAGGTAAAGTTACAGGACACTGAAGTTTGTGGTTTAACAGAATAAGGTCATACTGATTAATGCAGGTGGACAAATTCTAGATGCGCCACTTGAAATAACCTGGGCATTTTTAACATTGCAATTACAATTTACATAAAATGGTTCTTTTTAACACATTAAAAGAACATAAATTATATATATAACGCAAAATTACGCTGTTTAAGTGTTTTTTAAATTATGCTGGTGAATCTGTACGTTTGCTTAGAAAGCAAAAGGCAAACCCAAAACTCTGCCTGACAACGAATAACAGTAAAGTGGGCATAACATTAACCTGACGAGCTCTGGTTGCTAACTGCGCTGCACAGCCAACAACCAATAGTCACATTCATGGCGCACAGACGGCCAATAATAGAATAATTCGGCACCGCCATCTTCGGATAAGCGGCCAGTGGGAAGGGCGCACTGCAACTGTATCCGAGCCGATAACAAATATAGCCAGTCTGTTGCTGCGCCCACGGGCCGCCTGACAAACACGTGTTTTAACATACAATGCAACACTGACACGGGTTAGGATGACCGTCGTGCGGAACTCACCTTCTCGCATAAAATTTTCGCTTGGTTTTCCGACAGTTGCTTGCACTCGTTCAGTTGCTCGATCCATTGGTCCAGTTCTTTCGTGAACACCTTCTCGTCCATTCTCGACAATTCCTTAAATCATTCAAGTTATGTTAAAAAATAAGGTAAAATGACTCAAAATGCTTTATTTGGGTTTGGCGTCATGCGTCAAAGTAATCAATCCCAGTTTAAAAAAAACAAAGCTGTTGAGTCCTTGGTTACTTGAAATACTTTAAGGCCGCAAAATGAAGTGAAACGCTGTTACTTTTACTCCCTCAAGAATAACTCGATGAATTACTGTTCTCTGTAGAAGCAGTAAACGATTAAAAGTAAGCCTGAAAGCTCCTTTGATTTCGGGCAGAGTCTGGTTATGATGCGCAGCAGCGACGAAGAATCCGCTCATGTAGGCTGACGTCACCTAATCCGCATTCAAAATAACGAATCCTACTACTGTGAAGGCTTCCTTCTTAATATTCATGAGCCAGGCCTTATTGGCAGATTACTATACTCAATCTTTATTAACTAATTAACATTTATAAACCAGGCGTTCGCAATAGGATGGCTATCAATGAACGTCAGCATGACCTTATTAATAGTGACCAGTTAAGTCTTCGCCATAGTAGCATTTGTCGCAGATATATTGCTTCGTCTCTTGTGCGTTTAGTGCCGCCCACTGATGTACAAGGGGAATAACAGTAAATTTTAATCTGAGAACCGCTACATTGTTATGATTTAATAAACAAATAAAGTAGTAATAACAATTATATTGTTATCATTACTATTACTACTACTACATTATGTTCTGTTGCTGGAAGGTTAAGGAACTTTTTAACCTATTATTGTTATTATTATTATGCTCTGTTGCTGGGAAGTGATAGGTCTTTTTTCCTCTGTGTATCTTGTAAAGGAGCAGCGACGTTCATTATGGTCTTCAACATAGCCTACTTTATTTAAATATTGTTATTCTTATACTTAAAATATTTTCTGTCCATACATTGTTTCCATGTTCATATATTTTTTACTTTCTCATATACCATAGCCTATAGTTTATGCTTTACTTTATTTATGTGATGGGGAACATATCTGACTGCTTTTCATTAAACACTCTCTTTGGAAATATGACTTAAATTAAGATAAATAATAATAATTTAAAAATCCCCAACCAGGCATTCTGTATAGACAGTGACATGGTGACATTTTCAAATGTCATCAACAAATAAATATATATAAATGAATAAATATCGAGGACAAAAGTGGCGCGTGAGCTGACACCAGGGCCTTCTGGTATTTGCTAAAGAATAGTATAAATTCCCACCAGCAGCTGACGCATGCGTATTAGCTATTCTTACTATTTTATTATTTTTTCTAGTGAAAATGGCTGCCTTTCAGCTTTAAACCTCAGCGGTTCAGGGGGAAAATATCCACCCCATAATCCAGAATTAACACGATCGTTTAGGAAGAAAGCATTTTGCGGTTCAAAGACGTCCATATTCCTGCGTAAATAACATTATGTTTTTGCTTTCAAGAATGGAAGATAGATCTGTTTCATGTTTAACGTTAACCCATTACATTCCGTGATCCGCGTTCCAGATGCGGTAAAGTACTTTCTTTATTGCATTATTTAACGCAAAATTACATCTGTTTTATACTAAATTCAATTTTATTTGCAGTAATTAAAAGAATAATCTATATTAACGACCAAATAGCGCAGGGAAAAAAAAGATACAGAATGACAGGACAACAATGGACTTGCATAAGCGATATTCCGCGGTCGCTGTACATTTTGTGACCAGACATTGTGTTTATCTAACTGTAGTGATGCGACCTACTTAATGTGTGAATATTTCCATAGTTTATATATAATTTATATAGCTACGCCTTCTTCTGCATTAACTTTCAGTGGTTAATTGCACAGGCCTGTTGTTTTCTTTTTGATTGACGTCGTCAATCAATCACTTTCGATGCACGCGGTCGATGCAAGATGTTGGAAAAGTTTGCAAAGCCTCACATTCAGTTGTTATTTCACAGTATACTTTTCATTAACCACTTTATCTTGTAATATATCAAATGTTTTCAAATATATTTTATTTTAACAGAAAATGATGCACCAAGTAGCCAGCAACAGCAACGACTATGGTCTGGGTAGCATTGGGGACGATGGGCAACACCCAGCCAGTCACTTTGAGTTGTGCAGTTCACAGTCCAACAAATTTTACACCACCGCCCCACCTCCTGCACTACAACTGCCACTCCCAAACTTGCCACCCTTGCCACAGAGCATGATCAAGCCCATGTCCTGCCAGATGCAGGACTCCCAGAATGAATTTCACTCCCAAACCGTTCGAATGAGGGCTGAAGATGCTCCAGAGGGCTGCAAGAAAAAGAAGGGCCTCGGAAAGTCTGGACGACGAGGCAGGCCCTCGGGTACCACTAAGTCCGCAGGCTACAGGACAAGTACGGGACGACCGCCCGGCACCACCAGAGCAGCGGGCTTTAAAACCAGCCCAGGACGGCCACTGGGCACCACCAAAGCTGCAGGCTACAAGGTGAGCCCAGGTAGGCCTCCAGGCAGCATCAAAACTCTGGCAAGGCTTAACAAACTGGACTATGGCGCCTGCAATGGTGCACCGTTCCCTTACAACATGATGCAGAAGAGGGCCTTGTGCGAAGCCACTGTGAAAGAGAAAGACACTACTACCGAGTGAAAACTGTTTTTTTTTATTTATCGCAAGGGGGGACTTGGGATGTGGGTGCATGTCCAAAGTCACAGTGAATTGTGTTTGAGATGTCAAACTCTTGCAAGGAAGAAAAAAAGATGGATTTTGATACTTCAACTCATGTGTATGTGCCAGTGTTATCCTTTTGTGTATCTTTTTCCAAAGACCATTAGCATTACCTTTCTCGCAATGACGTATGTTAACCTATTGTACAGATGTGCATGACAATAGTATTGTGAAATAAAGTTACAGTATTGAACACATATTAATCTTTTCAGTCCCTTAGACTTTGCTCAAGTGAAATGTAGAGAGAACTGCAATTGTATTGTTTTACATTTAATTTGACCTTTTCCTTAATACTTTTGATGTAAAGATACTGCTGGGAACAGTCTTCATCACATAGTTTGTTTCATTCTAGATTTTAGAACATTGCATTTGACTTGAAAAATCTGATCACTAGTAATAACTCCTCTGTTCCCCTGATGTGTATGTGAAAGTGCTCTGTTTGTAATGTCCAATGATATGTTGATCTTTTTTGTTGTTGTTGTATTTATGAAATGTCTGGTGCCCTTTTCAGACAGAGGATGGTGTGGATTTTTTATAAAATGTCAAGTCACAGATTTCAGCAATGACATAATGCTCTTGTAAATATAACTGTGAGTTTATATCAGCCATTGTGTTCTGTTCAACCTAAAATTGTTTTGCTGATCAATGATCCACTCTAGAATTCCGTGTTACTTTTTTTTTTTTTTTAAATCACTGGACTAAAACAAGTCTCAGTTTTGTGTAATTGAATACACCTGATCTGATAAAAAAAAAAAAAACAGTTATCACTCCAAAAAATAAGTTGTGCGGGAAAACTGCTAAAACACATTTTTTTTGCACAAATTATATATAAATTATTTTTTCCAGATCTATTAAGGTGTGAAATTGTCTCTATTATGAAGTAATAATATATGACTGTAACTGTGTAAACAATAGAACGTATGTAGCAAAAATATGTAAACAAAATATCTAAAATAACCGAATTTGCATGTGCTAAATAGGAAATACAATATTTACATGTTGTAAATATGCACATATTGTAAGACAAAACCTGTTAAGACATAGCATTAAAATAACGGTATGAACGTAACTACGTAAAATGAAACCTAAAGAACGCTACTGCACATAATTCAATATAAAAATGTAACTTACATTTTTTACATTCTAGAATTTTTACATTCTTTTCCAAAAAGAATTGTTCAGAACGACTAAGATTTTTGTAGAAACAGCGGGCAATTCATAGGTCCCTCATAGCCTACTGTCTTTGTTCTGTTAAATATGTTTCTATACAAACACTGCAAGCGGATAAGCTATAATATGACCAAATTCTCAAAAAGGGAAAGTTGACAGATTAGAATAGCTTTTATTGCAAATGTACTGCCACTTCTATATTTATTTCTTACGTAATCTTAAAATAGGCCCATAAACGAGTTACATTTTATCTCATGACACAATGGATGTTGACGCATGGCTGTGGCAAGCCAATTTAACATTTAACCTAACTGCCATCTGTTTCTGTTGGTAGTACACATTAGTGCTTTTTAAAATTACTATTAACTACTCCAATAATCATCGTATAGAAATCGTATTTAATTTGATTCATTTATTTTTATTTAAATGTTTTAATTAGATTTTTTTTATTTGAATGTGAATACTTATCCATCGGATATTAGCATTTATTTTTCTGCTACTATCCCAAATAGTGACAAATAACTATTCCATTGTTACAGAAATTAATTACATCTTTTCCCACCATTGAGTTCTATGGTTCATGTCAGCTATTCACTAATATGCTTTGCAGTTTCACACCAATTTTGCTGGTATCTATTTTAGGTTTAATAGTTAATTAATAAACATAATTATTAGATACTAGTACCTATTTCTGAGACACTGGTTTCTGTCAAAATTGTAATATTTCTTATCTCATTGTTTACTTGCTTTTTTACTTGTTAGGCCTATATGTCAGCATGGTTAATTTATAGGAATTAGAAATCTTACTAGTAAGAATAAAAATGTTAACAATTGGAGTACAGCCTAATGTCTAGGCACTATAAATGAGTAGTACCATAAAAGGTAGCACAGTTAGTTACTAGTAAGGAATGCATGTTAAACCCGCTTGCCATAACTGTCTGACATATTACACTTATGCGTGGCATGGCCTAATTTCCAACCACCCACCAAATGCTCAAAGAAAACGTAGAAAATGAAGCATGTCGGAGCATGTGACTGTTAATCGAGACCAATAAATTGTGTTTTCTGCTCATATGATTTATTGTGGTCGGCTACCTTGCAAAGCACGAGCGATCTCTCTAAAATGGAGGAAGTTACGCCTTTGTTAGGACAAGGAAACAAATGGCGTGAGGGTTAAAAAGCAAATGCTCACTGTTGTGTATTCCATGCGCCCAACACGCACCGCGTCGACTGTGACTGTATGCAGGACGCATTTGGGACCAAGTTAAACTTGCGTTTGCTTGCACATTGTCCACATGCATTTAGAGTAAGTGAGAGATGTACCTGGGAAATATTGAATCGGGTTAAGTGGATGTGAATGTATACTGACTGGGGGTTGGGTGTGCTATGCCGATTGGTCGCTCTCACCAGCACACACACACGCAGGCAGTCAGGGCTTGTTTTAACACACATACAACCAGGGGCACACTCGGCAAGCGCGGCATACAATCATGTATTTTAATAGAAATCGTGGCCGCTGAAAAACGTGCTTTCGATGCATTGACGTGGTGCTTCGGGGGAAGGTGACAGGCGCTCAGTTTAATTCTCGTTTATTTATTAATGTCCATTTTTGATGTCGGAGAGAGAAATGAGTGCCGAGGCCGGGCCTAGTGCAAATGCTGCTGGGATTTTGCATATCCGCTTTCACAAATTGACAAAAAGTAACGCTACATGCTCGAATTTGAAGGGCTTTCCGGTGGTTTTGTCGGGTTAAAAAGCAAATGCTCACTGTTGTGTATTCCATGCGCCCAACACGCACCGCGTCGACTGTGACTGTATGCAGGACGCATTTGGGACCAAGTTAAACTTGCGTTTGCTTGCACATTGTCCACATGCATTTAGAGTAAGTGAGAGATGTACCTGGGAAATATTGAATCGGGTTAAGTGGATGTGAATGTATACTGACTGGGGGTTGGGTGTGCTATGCCGATTGGTCGCTCTCACCAGCACACACACACGCAGGCAGTCAGGGCTTGTTTTAACACACATACAACCAGGGGCACACTCGGCAAGCGCGGCATACAATCATGTATTTTAATAGAAATCGTGGCCGCTGAAAAACGTGCTTTCGATGCATTGACGTGGTGCTTCGGGGGAAGGTGACAGGCGCTCAGTTTAATTCTCGTTTATTTATTAATGTCCATTTTTGATGTCGGAGAGAGAAATGAGTGCCGAGGCCGGGCCTAGTGCAAATGCTGCTGGGATTTTGCATATCCGCTTTCACAAATTGACAAAAAGTAACGCTACATGCTCGAATTTGAAGGGCTTTCCGGTGGTTTTGTCGTGACCGAGTCGTAAATGGTAAGAAACCGGCGATTTCTCTCATGTAACGTTACCTTTTGTATTTGGTGCGTTTTTCATCTCACCGTCGTGGGTGACTTTACTGCTGTACGACTGTATGGGAACTGTTGAAGCACATGATGATAATGTAACATTCTTTACTAGCGTTTTCACACTGAAATCGCAGCAGAGGTCATCTTTAAACAGTCCAGTAGGGGCATATCGAAGTGTCTTTGACATAACGATTCATGTTGAGTTTTTCAATTTCTCTTATCTTTGTCTTGATGGATTCTTGACAAGACGGCCTACGAGGCTTGCGACTTAAACCCGAATAGCCACCTTGTTACAAAATCCCGTTTATGATGCTAGCTATGTTTTGGAACATGATAGCTGGTTTCTAGCCGGTTTAAGATGGTCATTAGCTGGTCGACCAGCTTTCATGCTTCAAACAACATTATGGCCACCTTAAACTGGCATGTGGTAAGCTGGTCAAAGATGGTCTTCCAGCTCGCACCAGTTAGAAACCAGCTAGCAGTTTAATCTGCATTTTCAGCAGGAATATCGCACGTGCATGGTGGTGTTTTGCAACATTACAGTGTTTTTGCTGTCAAAATGTCATGTTAATGTAGAATCATCTTGTCTCCTGCATAATTGTTTTAAATTAGATTGCAAAGTTCAGTTTAATGCACAACTCATTAAGTGTTTTTTTTTATCCGTTTGCAACAAACCTTTCAGGAGTTAAGAAAAGCCTGGGTTATTATTCTTTAGGTCATCTTAAAAAAAAAAAAAAATTCTTAAAGCATTTCCCTGTATTTTGTTGCAGGATGAAGCCATGACAACATGAATCAGTCCTACAAAGTGGCTGGCAGGGATGGCTCGGAGTGTCGTGGTGATCCACAGGAGACCAAGGCCCTTGATAGCCGCATCAGCTCCTGTGGACACCAGAGCACAAAGCAACAGGGGGACCAGGGGTCTGCCATGCATTTCTTAAACTCTGGCTACAAACTCTCGGCATCGCCGTTTGTGTACAATCAGAGAGAATCCACCTCCAACTACAGTCCGCTGAGGAGACTTCAGGATCTGACCACTATGGTGAACCATCCCGACATGAGTTTGCAGGACAAGGACTTTCACGGACGAAGTAAATTGCTCAAGCACAATCCCATCGGCGGAGGAGAGTTCGGAATAGGCCTTTATCACACGTCCAATTCGCAAGGAAACACTGACAGGACTACTATTCAGGATCTGGACAAAAATGGTTTCTCACCAGTAAGCTCTGATAGCTTGGAACATTTTCCATCCATCTCAAATGGAATTTTGCATTTTGAGTCAACCCTGTTTGATAGTGGGGACAGCAAGGATAATGATGAGGAGGAGCATGATAGGGGTAATGCGGTGGCACCGTTTAAAGACATGTCAAAGAAGTGCCTGAAAAGAAATCTGGCAAATATAAAGGCTCCTAGCAGCCACAGGCTGGACCTAAGTACAAACAAACATGGAAGTTGTAACCTTGTTTCTAAAAATACAGTGAAGTCTAACCCTCCTGGTAGTTCCTCAAATTTGCCTGTCGAGGTCATGATGGAGGATTTTGACAGTATGGATGATTATTCAGACAGTGACTGTGATCTACCCAGCACTGAGAACAGTGCTTCAATATTCAACTCCGGTCTCTCTAAAAGACCAAATTCACCCAGTGACTCCCATTCGAATCCTGTAAGATGTTTTTACGTTCATCATATTTCTTATTTTGTTGTCTTGATTGTGTTTTTTCCCTAACAGGTGTACGAGTTATATTGTTAAAGAGTTTCCACCTAAGAATGCAGGAAGGAAAATCCATTATTTTTTTGTATACAGTGTATATGTACATGCATATACATATACACTGCATATATATTCATGCGCGCGCACACACACACACACACACACACACGCAGTGGGGTCCAAAGGTTCAAAACCACATTGAAAATCTGTTATTTAAACCTTGAAACAAAATTTATTAAATTCAAAGAAATGTTATGACGTTTTTGAAGATTATGAACAATTTCTAAGTTACTAATCTGGAAACCAAATTTGTGACCTTGATCATGTGACCTAATATGTTTTTGTTTCCACTAAAGCAAAAAGTTTCAAATCACACTGGATAACATGATGTTTAGGTTTTACTCAAATATGTGGAGCATCTCAAGTGCTTCTCTGATTAAAGCAAAATAAAGTTGTTTTGTATTGGAAAATGGTATGCTATCAAGTAATGAAAGCTATATAAGCAATGAAAAGGCTTATATGCTAAATATAAGCATTTTCATTAGCAGTCTCAGATTTTTGGATCCCACTGTATGTATTATTATTCAATTATGTAAGTACGCATTTATTTTGCACACTCTTTACACAAGCATTAAGAAATATTTGAAAACCAAATGTGTAGTATAACAAAGGTCTTGGTACATTTTTTTAAATCAAGCAACCAAGCAGAATCACTTCTGTCAGTTGACCACAGTAATTGGCTGATGCAGATAATATCAAAATGAAAAGTCGGTCTACTTTTTGTTTAATTTAATGAACAGTGCAGCCAAAATATGCATTATTTTTGGCATATGTGCTAATAAGTAGCACAATATTTATATCAACATAATTGCATGGTTCCTTAGATAAAAGTGTGTAATTGCATGGTTCCTTATTTGAAAGTGTTTTTTTTTTTTCCATCTTAATATGCAGAAACCGAACTCATTCATAAGTATATTTGGCTGAAAAGTATAAACACTGGCACTATCAAAACATTGCTTTGCCTCAACAACTTTGTCTTAACCAGTATTTGGAGTTTTTTGACCATTGCACACGGGGGGAGTGTTTGGGGAACTTGTTTGAAAACTGCCATTATTTTTGCAATTCAGTGTGGTGGCGTTTGTGGTGTATAAATTACACACTTCGACTTCAGCAACATATTTGCTACTTGTAGGCAGAGGTATGTTTATTTATAGCTGGTATTGCCCAGTTGTTTTTAAATTACAAGTTGTCATAGATGGAAGTCATTTGTATTACACTTCCTCAAGCTGAACACCTCTTGAACCACACAGTTGCACTGAATCTTTGAGTAGGAGCTTGACTTCATTTTTTCCCATTGGAGCAGAGGTGTAGGCTAAGTGCTTGTTGGTTCATTCTTCTTTTGTGAAACGTAGTATGGTGGGTTGCAGTTAGGCTGTCACCCACAAATGGCTCTTTGCAAGGTGAAAGTATCTGAAATGTTAAAAGAGTAGCCTAAACAAACAACTCAAGCTGTCTTGACTCATGTTATTGATGATTAATGAATGATGATTAAACTGACAACTTTCTATTTTAACCCAAAGTCCAACAGCCCAAAGAAGAAGCAGCTCCCAGGTATAAAGTACTCTGTTGAAGATGTTGTGTGGGCCAAATTCAACCGCAGACCCTGGTGGCCTTGTCATGTAACCACTGACCCACAGATTGAAGTCCACACCAAAATGAAAGGTGATCTCTTTTGTTTTAATCACCTTTTGTATGACTAATACAAAACTAGTGGATGCCTAATTTCACATGGTTGATGTAACACTTCTGTAACGGGACATGCTATTGACATAATATAGTTAGTTATCTTTTTTTTTTTTATGTCTTACAAGGTTAAATTAAATATTATAACATTTTCTTGCAGATCCTAGTCGTCGGCCATGTCGTCTCTATTTTGTCAGAATGTTTGGGGAGATCTTAGACCAAGCTTGGGTCCCGGCAAAAGCCACTTTTCCTTTTGAAGGAGGTCATCAGTTTGAAAAACTGCCTGTACTTAGACGAAGAGGAAGACAGAAGGACAAAGATTACAAATACACGGTAAAGCTAACTTGCAACTGTTTTGTTCTTATATTTTGAAAAATGAGTGCTTATGATCAAATGACATTTAATGCTTTTGATAGAAAGTTTATGAATTTTGTTCATTCTACAGGTTCCCAAACGTCTAATGCCATCATGGAAAGCTAGTGTCTTGGAGGCAGAGGCAGCACTGACCAAACAGTTAAATAGCGAACCTCCATTGTTTTTAATTCGGGATGTGCACATGCCTATTACAGAAGACAAGGCACCAAAAAGTCCTGCTTGCCCGACATCTACTACCCAGTCCACATTACCAAGCTCACTTTTGTCCAATGTACTAGATGCATCCATTAAGAACAAAGGAAAACCTGGCACTGGAAGCAAAAAGAAGGCAACTAAGAAGAACGGCTCAACTGTAAAATCTCCTGTGAAACTAATTGTAAACTCTTTATCATCTAAACCATTATCAATCACTTCATCGGACAGCTACAAACCTTCCACAGCTGCCGAACGGCACAAACCAGACCCCCTAGATAGTCCGTATTCAGATATTGACTCTGTCCCGAGGATTCTGTGTCCCAAACGTTCACAGCAATTGCCACAGGAAGAGGCGGTGAAGGAACTGAGCACTAAACATAAGAAAGTACAGCCAAGTAAAAAGATGAAAAAAGCCAACGTGGATAAGCCGGTGAAGAAGACAGAGGCTGGTTCAAAATGCACAACCAACAGTAAGCTAAAGAAGTCAACACCCAAAGAAAAAACACTTAGGGCTACGAACTCCAGACAGAAGAAAAGCAGTTCCCCAGGGTCCTCAGATGGGTCTTTTGCCATGCACTCTTTCTATTTACCTGCCAGCACTGGCTTAATCTCAAGAGCACTTGCCGCCAGTGAAGAAACCAAGGAGAAAGATTTAAGTCAGGAGCCAAAATCTCGCTCCCCATGTGCTGGCGATGAACGATCAGAGTTTTACAACAAGTGCTCATCCCCCACCAACCATTCTGAGTTGTCAAAACAACAATGGCAGGTAAAAACAGAGGCCAGCGAAGAGTCCACAGATGCCTCTATCTCTCACACACCGCCAAACCCAACTCTTACTAAGTTTACAAGAATCCAAAATGAGGACGTTCAGAATGGACCTCGACATAAAGGTTCCAAGTCAGATGTGACTGAATCCTCCCTCAATTCCGTTAAAATCAAAAACGAGAGCATGATCTCAGACACTTCATCTTCGTCCTTCCCGTCTCCCTCCATCTCTCCCATGGACGCTTTCCAGGATATAAAGGAGCTTTCTTTCAGGTCTCTTGTCAAAGAGGAATGCAGCTCAGGAGAACCTTCGCTCCGTGCGGATTCGAACTACAAATTCAGCACTTTCCTAATGCTCCTGAAGGATCTGCACGACAGCCGGGAGAAGGAAGGGAAACCTTTAACCCTTCCTCCCACATCTCCATCCTCTCTCATCAGGGAAGAACCTTCTCTTATCCCACCTGGAGAAGAAACAACAAATGAGGTGCTTTGTGAAAAGGACTGGAAGGCGATTGCGGATCAGAACAGTCGGCAGGGAAAGACATCAATGCCAAACAGCTCAAAAAAGAGCAAGGCTAAGCCGAAATCATCTGTGAAAAAGGAGACGCAAAAACACGATGGTGGGAACAATTTCGTTTCTCCACTGAAAAAGCAGAACTCATCAGCAGGTTTGGATGCACTTGAAAAGAGTTTGCCTCTGTTAGGGGAACTTTCCAACTCTCACCATGATGCTGTTCCTGATGTCTGTGGCAAAGGCACCATCTCCAAGGTTGCTCCTAAAAAGCGGTGGCAAACATTTGAGTCTGGCATTGGGAAAAGCACCAAGCCAAAGAGCGATCCGGTTGGTTTGAATCAAGATGTAGTGAAGGAGTCCACGGAGCTAAATGGAGTTTAAGTGCTCATCCCCCACCAACCATTCTGAGTTGTCAAAACAACAATGGCAGGTAAAAACAGAGGCCAGCGAAGAGTCCACAGATGCCTCTATCTCTCACACACCGCCAAACCCAACTCTTACTAAGTTTACAAGAATCCAAAATGAGGACGTTCAGAATGGACCTCGACATAAAGGTTCCAAGTCAGATGTGAATGAATCCTCCCTCAATTCCGTTAAAATCAAAAACGAGAGCATGATCTCAGACACTTCATCTTCGTCCTTCCCGTCTCCCTCCATCTCTCCCATGGACGCTTTCCAGGATATAAAGGAGCTTTCTTTCAGGTCTCTTGTCAAAGAGGAATGCAGCTCAGGAGAACCTTCGCTCCGTGCGGATTCGAACTACAAATTCAGCACTTTCCTAATGCTCCTGAAGGATCTGCACGACAGCCGGGAGAAGGAAGGGAAACCTTTAACCCTTCCTCCCACATCTCCATCCTCTCTCATCAGGGAAGAACCTTCTCTTATCCCACCTGGAGAAGAAACAACAAATGAGGTGCTTTGTGAAAAGGACTGGAAGGCGATTGCGGATCAGAACAGTCGGCAGGGAAAGACATCAATGCCAAACAGCTCAAAAAAGAGCAAGGCTAAGCCGAAATCATCTGTGAAAAAGGAGACGCAAAAACACGATGGTGGGAACAATTTCGTTTCTCCACTGAAAAAGCAGAACTCATCAGCAGGTTTGGATGCACTTGAAAAGAGTTTGCCTCTGTTAGGGGAACTTTCCAACTCTCACCATGATGCTGTTCCTGATGTCTGTGGCAAGGGCACCATCTCCAAGGTTGCTCCTAAAAAGCGGTGGCAAACATTTGAGTCTGGCATTGGGAAAAGCACCAAGCCAAAGAGCGATCCGGTTGGTTTGAATCAAGATGTAGTGAAGGAGTCCACGGAGCTAAATGGAGTTTTCAAAGACAGTCTTGAAGAAACGGCTCATTCTGACATCCCTGATAAAAAAGATGCTTCAGGTAACTGAAATATTAGATTAAGTCTCAAAAGTTATGTTTAATGTTAAAAGTTAAATGTTTTATGCTAAATTCAATGCATTTTTAATGATTCTGTTCTCAGAAAACAAAAGGCTCAGAAAACCAAGCAAGAGGCTGATTGAATGCAGTGAAGAATATGAACAAATATTTTCCACAAAGAAAAAAGCAAAGAAAACTCCAGAGTCCTGTAAAACGGTAAGCTGTTTCTTCAACTCTTTACATTGTTTCTGTTGATCCAGTGGGCTTCAAACCACAGAATTTTTTTTTTTTTTAGCAATTAAAATTTATTTTCAGTAATTCATCGAAAAATGAACATTCTGTCATCCTCATGTAATTTAAGACATATTTTACTTTCTTCCATGGACACAAAAGCAGAATTTTGGATGTTATAATATTTTGCTCTTCTCCATACAACAAAAGTGGATACAAGAATTATCAGGCCTGCAAAATGACAAAAAACTTATATAAATTGCAGTTTCTTTCGTAGTCTCATTCATGCTTGCATTCAATTCAAATGCATGCAAGAGCCAATGATGTTTGGTGTTATTGACATTGACTTGTGACACAACATGCAACACGAGGTGCCAAGTTTGAATATACACAAATGAGATTTGAGAGCATAGGCTATAATTGATGGGTGCAATTTTCCATACAAAAAGGTACTAAAATGATGTCATAATTCAGTTTTGAGTGAGGTATTTGTAACGTGCACCAACTGTATTTCTATATGTGAATAATGTTATTTCATACCTTTCCTGAAGGGATCTTTGATCGCCAACACTAATGCTGAGCAGCCGGCACCTGAGCAGATCGCGCCTGATGCTTTAAGCTCTTCACCTGAAAAACCCTCTGAGCAGGCCACACCAGAGGAGCAGAAAGAACCAGAAGATGGTCT
Organism: Sinocyclocheilus rhinocerous; assembly: GCF_001515625.1. NCBI lineage: Eukaryota > Metazoa > Chordata > Actinopteri > Cypriniformes > Cyprinidae > Sinocyclocheilus > Sinocyclocheilus rhinocerous. The sequence continues at coordinate 1,909,497 of NW_015638958.1, read as the reverse complement.
GGTATCACCTTCAGCACCATTATCGCCATCCTGTGGAGACCCATCGCTAAACAGAGAGTCATGTGAGAAGAAATCTGGTAAGAATGTATAGTTTAAGGTAGTGCTGGGCAGTATTACCAAAAATTTATATCACGGTATTTTTCAAAATTATACCGGTTTCACGGTACATGACGGTATTTTTTTTTTCATGCATGACCGGGTGTTAACCATATTTTCTACTGATTGAGAGAGGAAATACTGCAGTATATTGACTTGGAATGCCCTATTTTACTGTCATGATGAGTGAATATTGTCAAAAAATACCACACTAAATAGTGACTAAACACGACCCCTTTTAATACATGTTAACCAGGAGTCACTCTCATTTATAATCGCAGCATCGTCTGATAAAATCAACATGCATCTACACTAAAGAGCGGCTATGCGGTTGTTTTAGCTATATTACTTTTTTGTCTCATGCAGCGCACTGCCTGCGTCTCAGTAACAAACTTAAAAAAACAACAAACAAAAAAGTGCATGTGCTATGAACTACGCTCATATTTATAATTCCATACAATCAGTAAGCGACAGGTGCTAGGAAACGCTGTTTTGTACTCATTTATTGACGAATCGGCTGCGGTGCGGCCAACTGAATGCGCTGCTTCTCTGCCGTTCACTGCACAGAACAGACGCCGAGAGAGGTGACACTTCTCCGGGAAATTCAGACCTCGCACTCGCGGGACAGCACTGGTGAAATCTTCCAACTGAACCATAGCGGGACCCCTTTCAAACAGTGTTGCGTTCCGAACGTTGTTTAAGCGACATACACCGCTTTGCGGTATTTAAAAAATTCATATCATAACAAAAATAAACACCGGTATTCGGTATGAACCGGTATACCGCCCAGCACTAGTTTAAGGCACTTTACTTTACTTGTAAATGTCAGCTGTAGGTATAAACATATTTTATATTGCTGTTGCAGCATCCTCAGATAGAAAGAGAGCATGTAAGACTGTGCATAAAATTCTAGACTGCACCGTTGAGGGGGATTCTGTAAAGGTCCCAAAGAAAGAGGTTAGTGGTCTGTATGATTTCTAAAAAAAATATTAAATGTTTTGGGGTCTTCTGTATTTGCTTTTATGTATATATTTTTTCTTTTTACCTCTGTTAAATCAGGAGAGTAAACACCAAGATAATAGCCCAGATGAATCAGATCTCAAAGATTTGCAGGTAATGCTATGGGGTGTACTTTATATGGAATTTGTTTTTTAGTAATGTATATACAGTAGTCAACATTTGAAGTGGATCAAAACCTTTCATCAAAGTTGTCCTAAAACCAAAACAAATAATAAGTGTAAGTATAATAAGTATACAGTAACTTTAAAATCATTTGCAAACTAGTTCAATTAGTTTATAGTTAATTCATAGTTTATAAACTGTAGTCTGTACATTGTTAATACACTAATAGGTTATGTACAAAAATAGCGAGTTCTTCATACATTGTCATGTTTTATTACGTTTTATTATCCTTTGTTGCCAACTTTTTAACCATACCTAACTCATGTACAGTATTTATATCCATAGTAAAGGAGTTGTTAATTGTTGATTAGAGATTAGGTCTCAGAAAATACTAAAATAAAGGCAATAACTTACCTTTATGAGACATTAATTGCATTAATAGTGAGCGTTCCTAAAATGTTTACAAATATATTAAGCATAAATGTCTATCAGTTCTCTTTGCACGTAAGAATTACTTGACATTTCTTAACTATTAATTAATAACTTTTTTAATAACTTTTTTAACTTGAGGTGACAATGAAGAACTCACTATTTGTACATTTGTACATAGACTACGATTTAGAAACAGTTAACTACAAACTAATAGTTGATTTAAAAGTACTTTTACTGTATACTTTATTTGTTCTTTATACTGTATATTTTTTTACTTTTTAAATAAATGTATTTTTTAACACAAATTTAACCATTATAAAATTTTATATAAAAAATGTAGACACTCTGACGAGCAACACTACTGAGATATATAAATATTTTGTATTTATTTATTTTTAACAGAAACGAGAAGAGCCTGGACCTAGACCGTTAAGCCCCTGTGCTGCATCAGGTTTGTTTTCTCATGAGTGACTTTTGTCATTATATTCATGTATTTGTTGTATTTTATTGCAAATATTGTAATTGATCCACCATTCTATTTTCCAAAAATTTACAGTATTAAAACGATATTTATTTCTGTCATCCTTAGCAGCACCACAAAGTGAAGATGAAATAAGAACATCGTCCCCAATCCAGCCGGACACACCCAGTGTCTGCCAGATCCAGCTTGAAGAAGATCAGTGCAGCCCATCAAAGTCTCAGGCAAAGGAGTCACACACAAATGGCGAGGACTCCCTGATCTCTGAGGTTATTATTATTAGCTGCACATTTTTCGTCAGTCTAAGATTATTATGTCATCACTTATCCTCGTGATTCAAACCTCATGATGATCTAGCTTCTTCCTTGTTTTGATTCATTGATTCATCATGGTGAGATATATCTCTATTTATAGAGTTATATAACTGTTTTTTGTGTTTAATTTTCAGGTTTTTGATGCAGGACTGAATGATAGTGCTTTTTCAAGCAGAGATTCTTTATCAGGTGACTTATCAGGACTCTCAACCAATAGAAAATCAGGGGAGAAAGGGGGAGGTGCGTCATTGAAGGAGAATGTTTGCCAGGTAAAAATCTTTATATATATATATATATATATATATCAAATAATAGACAATGTAATTTCACCTTCATGTATATGTTTGCTTTATGAGCTTTATTTTAGGGATGCACCGAATGTTCCGCAGTGTGGAAGCATTTAAAACTGTCCGAGAAAGATGCAGCGATAGATTGTTTAGTACTGTATTGCATGCCTTTGATGAGAGGAGGAAGGGGTGGTTGTTGCTGGTTACTGTATGATGATTGAAATCACGAAATGCCCTTAAACAATTATGTTTTCTAATACATGCACAAATTGCATGTATTCTGACAGTGCAGCATGAGCTCGTTAGCCAGGATTCAAAGTCCAAAGAATGAGGAAAATCTGTGCTGTGATACTCATCAGTTGCGCAGTAACATTTTAATTAATTTTTACAAGGCATGTGACAATGTGAAATGTGCGACAAACATCTTCCCAAATTCATAATGAGAATCATTTATAAATCTGCTGTTGTCAACAAAAAGAGGCACTGAGGTCTTCCTGCGGGGTTCCGCCAAAATAAAAGCTGAGGAAAAAGCAAGAAGTCCATCAACATTCATAAATGTTAGTATTGTAATTTTACTGTTGTTCTGTAAAATAAAATAAAAAATACAGTAGAAAAGTAAGATAAAAGTAATAATAATAATTACTCTAAAATAAATATTACTAATAATAACTCCTCTATTAATACATTTATTATAAAATTCACACATAGTGTTCAAATTGGGTTCTATAATATTTTCTAATGTTTTAAAAAGTCTCTTCTGCTCAGCAAGACTGCATTTATTTGTACAGTAAAAAGTACATGCCTGATTCAAGAAGGGGGTCTCAAAAATGGGCAAAAAATATTATTTTACTAGCTTATTAATTTTAAGTTAAATTGTGCTTTGTTTGTATAATGTCTGCGAGAGTGTTAAAAAATGTTCAGTGTTAAATATTTTTAAATTGTTGTTTTGCAATTAATTTTTTCTTTGAAAAGCAAGACAAAACAGTAAAAAGCACATTTTACTCGGTGCGGAAACGATCTCTGCGCTGCTGCAGATGCACCGCTCGTGGAACGCACTGCCGGACAGCAACCGTGTGCAGTGTGCACAACATGAGCGTGGAAAAAATAAGCACCACATTCGCACTGCAAACGGAGTAAATAGAGTGTTAAAAAATGTTCAGTGTTAAATATTTTTAAATTGTTGTTTTGCAATTAATTTTTTCTTTGAAAAGCAAGACAAAACAGTAAAAACCATATTTTGACTATTTAATTTATGCAATGGTGAAAACAACTGGCAAAATACATGTGGGAAAAATGCAAAAAAAAAACGTGTTCAGTATTTGGTGTTTCATTTTGTTCGGTTTCAGCTTCGGCCAAGAATTTTCGTTTCGATGCATCCCTACTTTATTTGCTTAATTGGTTTTACACTGATACTTTGATTTTTATTTATTTATTCACTTTGATTTATTTATTCACCTTCACTTTGATATTTATTTATTTATTTTAAAATTGATACTTTTATTTGGCACAGATGGATTCAAATGAACTGAAAAGATAGTTGAGACTTATAATGTTTCTAGATTTATAATGTTTTAAATAAACGTTTTTTACCTTTCTGTTCATAAAAGAATCCTTAAAAAGTAGGGGTGCTCCAATCAGGATTTTTGAGACCGATTGCCGATCACAGAAAGCAGTATCTGCCGATACCGATCACCGAACACTGGCAAGAATTAAAAAGTAATGCAATTTATAAACTTTAGTGACGATGTGACACTGCCTCGATTGTGCAAGTGACAATTCCTGTGTCAACTGTGCAGCGTGCAGCTCGCTTATAGTGCAGACGCGATGTGTGGTGATTTGAAGACATTTGCGTATTTTGAGAGAGAGCACGTGTGGTGATTCACTCACGCTTTTTGTGAAATTGCGTCTCACACAAGGTTTTCAAATTACTTTATAAGTTATTTAATTAAGAAATATGAAGGTGAGTACCTCACCTTCAGCATTATAATTATTTCACCTGCGCCGGACAGAGACTGAGACAGTGCCGCTGCATGTCGTGCCAAACCTCTCACAGCAGACGCTTCATCAGCTTTAGATCGGTTTTTTGAGATCGGCCTTTTTAGAGACCGCCGATCAATCATCCCAAAGCGATTATCGGCCGATTGTGATCAGTAGCCGATCAATCGGAGCACCCCTATTAAAAAGACACTGTGTTGTGAAGACTGGAGTAATGATGCTGAATATTCAGCTTTGTCATCACAGAAATAAATTACATTTTAAAATATATTGAATTAGTAAAGAGTTATTTTAAATAGTAATATTTCAAAATATTACCTTTACTGATTTGATCAAATTAATTCAGCCTTGTGAGCTTTAAAAGAGACGTCTTCCAAAATCATTTACAGTCTTACCAACCCGCAACTTTTGAATGGTAGTGTTTGTCCTAAAAATCAGTGTAAAACTGTTTTTGGATTATGTCTTGTAGGTATGTGAGAAAACCGGTGAACTGCTCCTCTGTGAGGGGCAGTGCTGTGGTGCCTTCCATCTGCAGTGCATTGGCCTCACTGAGACCCCTAAAGGCCGGTTTATCTGCCAAGAGTGTAAGACAGGTGAGTAACCAGTCCATAACCAATATATCAGCCAAGCTATTTGGCCATTTTGAAACTGTTAGGATTGATTGATAACAGTCCTCTTAGACAAATATTAGTTTGTGTCCTTTGTGTCAGTTCCGAAAATCTTCTGACGGCATTGCCAATGATTAAAATCGTTTCCTATTTTTAGAATATTCTAGTTTGAGTTAATAAAAACTCATTTCATTTTAGCAATTTTGTTCTTAATTATGATTCTAACCATACACACTCTAATAATGATATTGTGATGCACTCAAAAATCCAGTTGCAGTCCAAGATATACAAGTGAACACAATTTCTTTGTGTGTCTTTCCTGTTCTTCCTTCCTGTAGGTGTGCACACGTGTTTTGTGTGTAAAAAGCCTGACAAGGAGGTCAGGAGGTGTATGATCCCTGTGTGTGGGAAGTTTTATCACATGGAATGCATACTGAAATATTCCCCCACTGTCGCTCAGAACCGCGGCTTCCGCTGCTCCCTCCACGTCTGTCTGGCTTGCTTCATCACCAACCCTGCCAACCCTGGTATCTCCAAAGGTGACATTCAGATATTGCATTTGCAAAGATTATTAAAAAATAAAATCTGTTGTTTCTACGCATAACAAAAGCATGATTTTGTGTCATTGATCACAACTTGTCCATCTCACAGGTCGCTTGACCCGCTGCGTCCGCTGCCCTGTGGCCTACCACGCCAATGACTACTGTATGGCTGCCGGCAGCATCCCATTGGCCAATAACAGCTTCCTGTGCCCCAACCACTTCACTCCACGCAAAGGGTGCAAAAACCATGAACACATCAACGTTAGCTGGTGTTTTGTGTGTTCTGAAGGTATGCAGTCCAGTCCTCATAGATCTCTTATTAGTGGTGCTTGCTAAGGCTATTATTTTCCAAGTTGGAAAAGACTCTGTTATAGTGAGGACAGAGCAAACATTTTACTACGGTTGTTTATTACAATTCCATTTGTTTTCTGTCTCTCCCTATAGGAGGAAGTCTGCTCTGCTGTGAATCTTGCCCTGCTGCCTTTCACCGTGAGTGTCTGAACATTGACATGCCCCAGGGAAGCTGGTTCTGTAACGACTGTCGAGCGGGAAAGAAACCCCACTACAAGGACATTCTGTGGGTCAAAGTGGGCCGCTACAGGTTTGTGTGTTGTTTCACCAGTACCACTTTCCCCTGAAAATTACAGTGCAATATTGATGATGTTCACTGACGCATTTCTGACCTTTTGTTCCAGGTGGTGGCCTGCTGAAGTGACTCAACCAAAAAACGTTCCTGAGAACATCTACCGCATGCGGCATGAGGTGGGGGAGTTTCCTGTGCACTTCTTTGGCTCCAAAGACTACGTGTGGACATATCAGGCTCGCTGTTTTCCCTACATGGAAGGGGATGCCAACAATAAGGAAAAAATGGGAAAGGGTGCAGATGCTGTCTATAAGTTAGGTAATTTTACACTCCAGCAGTTATCTAAAATAGTTAATTGACATAATTAGGTTATTAGGTGCAGTTGGAAAATGAGCCTATTTTCAAAAATAGTGGAGTGTTTCTTTAGTACTCACACTTAATATCAAAACATATTTGCTATCTAAAATATGTGGAGCGGGATTTTGAAAAAATAAATATAATATTTTGACATATTATGATATTATATAACAATGTATATTGACATTTTGAAGCTGTTTGGACCAACTTGACATGGACTTTTGTAACATGTTGGAAATCTGATTAATCTGCTGTATCTTGACACTTTATCACATTATGACAGTATGAAAACAAATGTTTGTTTTATATATAAAAGTTTGTCACTGTAGAAATGTGAGTAATTAATATATATATGCTGATACCACTTAAAGCCTGCCAGTTGAAACAACTATTGATTAGAGTTTACAATGGCTACGTTCACACTGCAGGCAAATGTGGCCCAAATCCGATTTTTTTTTGCTCACATGTGACTCAGATCTGTTTTTGTCATGACAGTGTGAACAGCACAAACCGCATGGAATCTGATCTTTTCCATTCCGATTTGTGCCACTTCCATATGTGGTACTAAATCCAATACATGTCAGATGTTTTGCAATGCAACCGCAGAGTGAACAGTCATGCCGGATTGCATGCGACTTTTACGTCACTCTAGATCGACATTCGTCATAATTCGGGAGACACTTCAAAGATTTTTACATACCCAAAGTTGTCAAGACAGTTGCGGAAGTGGAAGTGTAATGTGTCAGAACTCATAAGAATTACAGTGACAACTCTATATATAAACAAAACATGAGGGCTCGTATCATAAAAGCTTCAAAACTCTGCTGCCTTTTGTCACATCCTTGTCTTTATTTTTCATAATGCCTGCACATAATTTTGCCAGATTCAGCGGCAGATTACACTATAAATAAACGCATAATCGCTTACTTTATGTCCTCCGTGTTTACTTCCGTATGACAGCACGCTGCGCAAGGTGTTGCCAAATCCACAGTTTCCCTGCGGAATTAGCAGAATTTCCAGCAGAATTAGGCTACTTTTCCACCGTTGCCGTGGGATGTTTCTCAACTTCGTGGGTCGACGCGACCCCACTAACGCGATATTTATCCCCCTGAACATGGTTGTGCTAGTTTTGGACTAGTTTTGAGAAGCAATTGGGCGGATTTTGTTGTGTAAACCTGGAAACCCTGTGCGTATTGTTCTTTTGCGCATGCGGGTCAGTTCAGAACCATGATCTGTTCACACTGTAAAACTGATATTGGCCACATTTAAAACAACAAATCGGATCTGAGAAAAAAATCGGAATTGAGCACTAAGGCTCGCAGTGTGAACGTAGCCAATGTGGATTCTTTCAATATTGAGAGCAAAGTGGTTTAAAGAGTAATTTGTCGTCTTTTTCTCAGCTTTAAATGAAGCAGCCGAAAGATTCAGGGAACTGCAGGCAGAGAAGGAGATGAGACAGCTTCAAGAAGACCGGAAGAATGACAAGAAACCTCCGCCATACAAACACATTAAGGTAATAATGTCAAATGCTTTAACACAATTTGACAATTTTTGTGTATTTACTCGCATATCATTTCAAAAATCCACGTTACTCAAATTCTCCTTTTGTGTTCCATGAAAAAATAACTTTTTAATGTCATGAAGGCGAGGGTTGTCCTTCAAGACTTCAGTGTTGTGTTGATCTCCCATTCTTAAAATTGGCCTAATGCTGGCTTCTCAGAGAGTGACACTGATCTCATGTTATCTCTCATGAACACTGATCGATTTTCACGCAGGTGAACAGACCGATAGGGAAAGTGCAAATCATCACGGCAGATCTGTCTGAGATCCCACGCTGCAACTGCAAAGCTGAAGACGAGAACCCGTGTGGCATTGACTCGGAGTGCATCAACCGCATGCTAATGTACGAGTGTCATTCTCAAGTGTGTCCAGCAGCGACTCGCTGTCAGAACCAAAGCTTCACCAAACGCCAGTACACCGAGGTGGAGATCTTCAGGACACTGTCGCGTGGTTGGGGTTTACGCAGTGTGTCTGACATCAAGAAGGTGGGCTGTATTGACTTGCTGATTTATTTGAGAGATATAATACACACAGAGCTGGGTAGATTACTTACTGATTCCAAATTACATGACAAAAATTGTAGTTAGTAACGCCATCCAGTACATTACACATTTTAGGTCATATAATCAGACTACTTTTAGATTACTTTTGACCTATTTTGTTATTTCACATTGATTTAAATAGGAAAATTAATCAAAATAAAACACTTACTGAAAAAATGAAATATTTTATTTGTTTACCTGCATGTCATGTGACCATAACCAATGTCAGAGAACCATGAACATGCAAATGTGATACTTCATTATTAAAATATTTCAATAAACTTTAAATTCTTTAAACAAAAATATATTAGCTGAAAGAGGATCAGATGACAAGTTGGTGAATTTGTGCATTTTAATGTTTGAAAGACACCTTCCAAAGTAATACATGGTAAAATGAGTGATGATTCAAATAAAAATTAATGGGTTTCTTTAGTAGTTGATGCCATGTTGAAACACTTCTTAAACCTGAAATGATTTTTGTTGTCAAATGCTGTGTAGCCACCTGACTAGTTACTGATCTCTGTGTGGATGAACTTTCTGAGTGTATATAAGCAGTAGGTTGTTTTAGAAAGGAAAATCTAAAAGATGAAAAAGAGGAATTAGGGAGAATCAATCAATTCTGAATAAATGATTTCTATTGTGTAAATAATATGTTATCATGTAATCCCTAAGAAAGTAACTGTAGTCGGATTACGAGTATTTTAAAATGTATTTGAATATAATTACAAGTATTTAATATTGGGAATCTGATTACGTAATCCAGATTAGTTACTACCCAGCTCTGAACACACACATATTAGACTTATTATGTCTCTCTTCCTTATTTAATTACATTACATTACTCCACCATAGGGAGCTTTTGTGAATGAGTATGTTGGAGAGGTCATTGACGAAGAGGAGTGTCGAGCCAGGATCAAACATGCACAGGAGAACAACATCTGCAACTTCTACATGCTCACACTGGATAAGGTCAGTCACCTGAGGCAATTCTCAATCCAGATTATCCTGATAACATGTTCTCCACTTACCTAGACACTGGGCTCTGTTTTCTGTGTATGTGCAGGATCGGATCATAGATGCCGGGCCGAAGGGAAACCAGTCCCGTTTTATGAACCACAGCTGCCAGCCGAACTGTGAGACACAGAAGTGGACGGTGAATGGAGACACCAGAGTTGGGCTGTTTGCATTGGAGGACATTCCTACAGGTGAGTTTGAATCTAGATAATATGGTAATAGAAAGGGGTGAATGTTTGTTTAATAGGTTTGTTGGCTGTTCTCAGGTGTTGAACTCACTTTTAACTATAACTTGGAGTGTCTTGGTAATGGGAAGACAGTGTGTAAATGTGGAGCGCCCAACTGCAGCGGATTCCTTGGTGTCAGACCAAAGGTATGGCATGCTGCGTGTATTATAGGGTTGTTTTAAAGGTATATTCAGGGTTAAAGTTGGTGTACTCAATGTGACAACTTTCTCTTCAGAATCAACCCTCATCTGATGACAAGGTGCGCAAACTGAAAAAGAAGGTTGCGGTGAAGCGCAAGAGCCAGTTGGAGGTCAGCAAGGAGCGCGAGGATGAATGTTTCTTCTGTGGTGATGGCGGGCAGATTGTGTCTTGTAAGAAGCCTGGCTGCCCCAAGGTCTATCATGCCGACTGTCTGAATCTGTCCAGGAGACCTGCAGGTGAGTGACTCATTTTCAAATAGCACGAGTCACTTTTAACTATTTTGTTTTAACATGTTTCATTGTCAAGGTATTTGCCTTGTTCTGAAGTTTATGATGTGTTTCTTTCATGGTGAGCTCTATTTTTCTTTTGTTTTTATGTATTTTGTATTAAAACAGGAAGTTGGGGTGTCCTCTAAAAACCAACAACAACAAAAAAGATGAAAGCCTTTAGTTTACACTAATGTTTAAAAGTTTAGGAGAAATCTTTAATGTTGAAAGAAAATTGTGTTAATGAATGTTAAAGAAATCTCTTATGCTTACCAAGGTTGCAATTATTTGACCAAAATATAGTAAAAAGTAATATAACAGTAATATTGTGAAGTATAGTTACAATTTTAACGGTTTTAAATATATATATTTTTTAATGTAAAGTTTTATTTATTCCTGTGTTGGCAAAGTTGAATTTTCAATAGCCATTACTCCAGTCGTCAGTGTCACATGATCTTTCAGAAATCATTCTAATATGCTGATTTGGTGCACATGAAACATTTCTTAGTATTATTAATATTGTTCTGCTTAATATTTTTGTCGAAATGGAAAGTTCAAAATAATAACATTTATGGAAATAGAAAGTTCAAAAGAACAACATTTTATTTGAAATTAAATTTTTTTGTAACAAATTGTAAAAAATTTTTTATTATTATTTATTTATAACCCCTCAAACTGTGGCAAAACAATGGTTTTGCTGCTTGCTATTACTAGTTTGAGACAGGACGTATTTTATATAATTTTTTATATAAATTGACCCTTATGAATGGTTTTGTGGTCCAGGATCACATATTTGTTTTTTCTTTCTGGTTAAAACTATGGCTATCAATAGAGGAAAATAATCACAATTAATCTCCTGATTTCTTACCAGTCTATAGAAAGCATGGTAATACAAAACTTGAAATGTTTTTAAAAAATTGTTTTAACTTAACATATTTAAAAACAAACAGTAAAACATTCACTTTACTTTTACAAACTGTTGTTTGCTTAAATTCTTTTCAGCATTTTAAAGGAATTTTCTTGCTTTAGTAATGGTAAATAATTGAAAAACTCTCCCACTATTGGCTATTCGGTCAGCTCGGGATTTTATTCAAGCTAAATCATGATTGAATCTGCCTTATATGCATTTTTCAGGCCGCTGGGAGTGTCCATGGCATCAGTGTAATGTGTGTAGAAGGGAGGCGGCGTCCTACTGCGAGATGTGTCCCAACTCCTACTGCAAACAGCACCGTGAGGGAATGCTGTTCATATCCAAACTGGACGGCAAGCTGTCCTGCAGCGATCATGACCCATGCGGCCCCGATCCTCTGGAACCGGGTGAAATTCGAGAGTACGTGCCCGGTACACCTATCCTACCCCCTCCGCCCAATATGTCAGTGTCAGGCAGAATACCCCTGCCTGCCTTACCGCCTGCTGCTCCGCTCTTCATTCCCGCCCCCAGCAGACCTGCGTTCCAAGCCCAAAGAGACCCGTATGCAGACGAGGTAGTGGACAATGTGGTTTTGCCATCCTCTTCTCCTAAGGACATCAAGGAGGAAGATATGAGCGATGAAGGCGAGGTGATGGAAGGGGTGATCGGGGATGAAGGGGAAGATGAAGGCCTTGAGGTCGTGGATGATGATGAAGAAATGGACTACGGAGGGATGGGATTCGAAGACGAGGAGGAAGAAAAGGAAGAGGAGGACTGGGGAGATGAATATGTGAATGATGACTTCGAAGACACTGAGGACTTGGGGGAAGTGGAGGGGGACGACCAGGAATCATCATGGGATGAGTTTGTCGAAGGAGAAAAGTGAGCTCTGCTGCATTTATGCTAGACATCCATCTCTCGCACACAAACTCTCTCTGATGGGCACAGCAGGTGGCCTGTAGGGAAAGTCAACTGCCGTTTTTCCGGTTGGTGCCCAGCTGAACTTTTGAGAATGATGGACATCAGCTTGCCTTCTCAACCCAAGTCCTCTTGGAAAAGTCCATAAAGAGGGTTGGACCTGGTGCTGTGGGACTGTGACTTTTTTTTCAGTCCTTTTGTTGGAATTTAATTAGTGTCTGGTGCTCTTTTGTGCTTTTTTTTACATTTTCCTCCTTGACTTGTTTACATTCTCTGATTTACACAGAAAGATGACCTCACGGAGGATTGAAATGGGGCACCACAAACCATACGGTTGTGTCTTAACGAAATCTGCATAGATTTTGATTACGCTTCATTGACATAGAAAAGAGAACATAAAGCAGCAGATAAGTAATGTTTAGTCCCTTCACCAGGTGATTACATAGCTACATCATTAGGCCAAAAATGGCTCCACGGGTCACGGTACTGGAAATTATTTCTTCAGGTCTGTCTGTTAGTATCACAGAGTGGCTACATGAGAATGAATAATAGGCAACCTAGTACATTTTTTAGCTGATTTGTGAATGAAAAAAAAAAGAGTAGTACTATCAAAAAGGACAAGGAAGTATGACATTCCCAGCATCATCCTGCTTCATTTCAATCATGCACTTTTTTGTTGCATTTGTGTTTGTCATTTTACTTCAGACAATATGTCAAGACTAAAGAAACTTAGTCGTTTTAAGTTTTTGTAAAGTCTAGAGGAGTGATTGTATCACCTTTCATTCTCCATGCTTGTGGCCTTTGAGTCTTGAAAGCTTTTAGGAAAGATGAGTTTGTACTTCTTAGATAAGATGGATGTTACAAAAGACCTATTTGTACTTTCTCCAGTTACTTAAACTCAACCACCATCTCAAAATACTGTTCAAAAATCTCCAGATGCCTCATTGCAGTAACCATTCAGAATGTCAGAGAATGTTGACACGTTGTGTTACAAATCTGCGGGTTATGTTTTCCTGCTATTTGTATTTGTATGTGTCTATGAGCAGGTTAACTTTAAAAGGTGCCTCTGAATGTTTTGCACTCTTTCAGAGATCAGGAGAAATTCAAAGCGTCTTTTATATTCATGAATCCAAGCTGTTCATTCAACATACTGTGTTGATCTGCCTGATGAAACTTATGGCAGTTCATTGTTGGCTGCTTTGTCATCCTCTATTAAGACTCAAGCAATCATATTTATTTAAGGGATGCAGACAACCCCTTAAAAATGCATATTTAGACAAATAAATGCCCTAAATGATTTTTATTTTCATTACAGATATCATCATACTGGAGCCTATTTTTGTTTCCAGTAGTCATATTTTGGTTTAATTTTGCAACATTATGATTTATGAACCTATATGAAAATTTCCCTCACCATCACTTGATTCTCAAAAATTATGAAAGCACCTTTTGTTTTAAACATCGTTGTGCACCAGGTACAATTCCTGATTGAAAAACTGCCTCATGTAATGAAGTAATGTTCATATTCACAGAACCTTTTTGGAACCTATTTCCATCACTGATATTGTACAATATGTTTTCAATGCCTTTAGGCCTTACACATTATTTCTGATTCTGTAACTTTGCAACCTAATCACGCGGATGCTTTTTTTAAAAAGCTTTTTTTTTTCTTTAGCATCATCATCAACCTTTGTACTTTGCTTAGCTCTGTGTTTCTTCAAACTTTTTGTCTCTTTGTATTTATGGTCCTTGTATAATCTTTTTCACTCGTTTTTTTGTTCCTTGTTTCTTGTATGTTTGTTAAATATGCTGCTGTGTTTCAGCGCTATGGGCCCTTGACACCATGAACAGAACGAAATGCAGATGAGAGTTTCCTGACGACATTTGGGCAAAAAGTTTGCTGCCATGTTAGAGACCCATGACTTTGTACTGTACCATAATAAATATTATAAGTAAAATTTTACAATAGACAGCATTTTTTTCTGTTTTTTATCAGCCGTCCTTATGAGGTATATGTGGATCAAACTAGATATAGTTAATAAAGGCTGAAATTTCAAATGCACAACAATAATTGCTGACAATGTTTCGATCGAAAAATTACAAAATCAATAGAGCGTTACATATTTGTGTACAAATGCTATCTTTCTTAGACATTTTCCTAGTTTTTCCCTTAATGTTTTTAAAAACCAGCGTACATTTCCATACCACAAATAAAACTTATTGTTGTAAAAACCAGTTATACGTTACAATATTTTTTTGCTGTGGATCCTACGAAAAGCCCCTGGACCACAAAACCAGTCTTAAGTTGCACGGGTATATTTGTAGCCATAGCCAAAACTAGTCTTAAGTCGCTGGGGTATATTTGTAACAATAGGCAAAAATACATTGTATGGGTCAAAAGTATTGATTTTTCTTTTATGACAAACATCATTAGGATATTAAGTAAAGATCATGTTCCGTGAAGATAATTTGTAAATGTCCTACCGTAAATATATCAAAACTTAATTTTTGATTAGTAATATGCATTGCTAAGGACTTCATTTGGACAACTTTAAAGGCGATTTTCTCAATATTTTGATTTTTTTGCACCGATCCCAGGTTTTCAAATAGTTTTATCTCGACCAAATAGTTACCTATCCTAACAAACCATACGTCAATGAAAAGCTTATTTATTCAGCTTTCAGATTATGTATAAATCTCAAATTCACAAAATTGACCCTTATGACTGGATTTGTGGTCCAGGGTCACATATGTTTATATATCTGAAGTGCATGAGTACAAGCATATTTCCTCAGATATTTGTTAATTATAGTTTGTTTTAAACTAGAACTCTTCTAGTTTGCTGGTTTTATAGACACTTTAAACCAGTTAAGACCATTAAAACTGGCCCATGTGTCATTTGTACTTGCGTGTCAAAAGTGTTCAATAGTATCGTTTGTGCTTTGTTGCTCTTATCACTGAGGTAAAACCATTTACCACTCCAGGCCGCATGTGGCAGCAGAGCGTCAAACACGAACATCGCTCCAGAAGAACAGATTCATTGCATCGCTTCAGGGACGTCTGCTGGTGAAGTGGTGTCAAAACAGGCAAGAACATCATGTCTTTTTTTAATTTACGCGTTTGATATAGCCTTCTAAAATTCGTTCGAGGTCAGCACTAGACTGACATGCTTTAATAGCTTCGTTAGTGTCAAAGTACATGTTGAATTTGCGAGTTTTAGACTCGTTCTTACGGCTAGATATATTCCCGGCTATGCTAACAAGCTAACTGATTGTTTTGATCATACAGTTGCTCATTTCAGTGCACAAGTTTAGTGATTATTACAGTTTTCTTAAGTTAGACATACCATGTCTTTGCAGTGTATTATTTAAACAGTTAAAACAAATTGAGAATAATAGCTGTTGGCTATTTTAGCTCATCATTTTGCAGTGTTTGGGCTGCATAGCTCTGACCCTGGCAGAGGCTTTTATATATTTGTTTTAAACTGAAAAGTTCAAGGACGTTTATTCATGTTTATATTCATTCAGAGTCCTTTATGACTGATTAATTATGCGTTAATACAGTATTGCATTTTAGAGTGACATTTTATTCCAGTTAAGGTTAGTTGGGTACAAAGCATTTCAGTCTTTTTAGGCTGTTTATTTTTATGACAACAGGCCTGTAAGCCTAAATCCTTGGAATTATATCCTATGAGTGCCTGCTTAGGTTAAAATGACATATTGATTGGTATTGTATGTCTAAAATTTAGGAACCCTAAGATTTTTTTTTACCTAATGTTTGAGTCAGACTTTTGGCTCAGATTTTTGATCAGATCTTATCGCTGGAAATCATTTACTGACCCATTGGCTTGATTTAATCAGCACTCAGTCACAAACAAGTTGTTAGCTGTGAGGACCATTCAGACGTTTCATATGATTCAAACATATGACTCTTAACAAATTAATTTGACAAATTAGCTCTTCTGAAGTGCTTGGTAAAAATCTAGCCATTTATAAAAACACAATTAAACTTCTATTCTGCTGTAATTCACTGTGTGTCATGATTGACCACACCATACCAAACCACAGTATTTGCGCACCTTGACAAATTTGTTATAATTATTATTTTTTTTCTACTAATACCTCGAATTGACCAACTAAAGAACACAAGATCTATGCAGGGTTTATAGTAGTAGGATTGTAATCTGTATATGAGGTTGATTTTTATGTTTTCCTGTTTTGCAGGACATTGTGTGTGTGTGTGAAAGCTGTAACGCTGTGCTGATGGAGCAGTGTGCTTGTGTGGAACGGGAGCTCGAGAAGGTGCTACACAGGTTTGTCACATATGGACATCAGTCAGAGGAAAGGCTGGATGAACTCCTGAGGAACGTCTGTGAGCTAAGAAGTCGATTGGTTGCCTATGGTGAGCTTAGAATCCACTTGAATACCAAATTTTGGGCTTTGGTGCAATACGATCATCTAGGAGTTTGGTTTCTATATCTTAGGCAATAAATCAGCCATGGGTACCTGATGAAGTGAAGGCTTGGAGATTTGATCTGATGGCACACATGGCAGAATATGTGAAATAAGTATAAAGAAACTGGACAATATGAAATCTTGTTTCTGCCATAGAATAAAAAAATTAAAAAGGTAATTGCAACTTTATCTCACTTTATCTCTCGATTCTGAGTTTTTTCAATTCTTAGTTTATATCTTACAATTCTGACTTTCTCAAAATTGGAAGATTATATCTCACATTTCAGACTTTTCTTCTCCTCAGAATTTTATGTCTATATAATTATAATTGTGAGATAAACTTGCAGTTCTGAGCAGTCAGAAGTGTGAGATATAAACTCGCAATTGTAAGAACAAAAGTCAGAATTTTGAGATGAAAAAGTTGCATTTACATTTTTTTCCCATGTTATCAGTTGTCAGTTTGTGTGAGAGAGTGATTCATAAGTCGGTGCTGGTACATGAAAACAAGACTAAAGAGGAGGAGGAGGAGGAAGTCAACCAAGTGCCTTACAGCTTTGAAAAAAGCCAATTCAGTGACATTAAGTCATGAACAATAGGTGTACTTTAGATGCCTGCATAAATAATAGCCTGCAGTGCAAACACCATGTTATCAGTTGTCAGTTTGTGTGAGAGAGTGATTCATAAGTCGGTGCTGGTACATGAAAACAAGACTAAAGAGGAGGAGGAGGAGGAGGAAATCAACCAAGTGCCTTACAGCTTTGAAAAAAGCCAATTCAGTGACATTAAGTCATGAACAATAGGTGTACTTTAGATGCCTGCATAAATAATAGCCTGCAGTGCAAACAAACATACAAAAACACAGGAAAAACTGCATTTAGCTGTATAACCTCTAGCCCACACGTTAGATTTGTAGATGGTTATATAAGCATAACTCTGTTACAGAGATGAGTCACAGTAGCATATGTCTGTTTAGATCAAAGTTCACTGAGTTGTTATATTTCATCATACTCTGTTTCAACTCTAGGTGTTCAAGATGCAGATTTGTCAGTGCTCCATCAAACAGTGGCCCAGTGCTGCAAGGAAATCAAAGAAACCGTGCAGATGCTTGCCTCCAGGCACAAAGACATCCATGGCAGTGTGTCAAAAGTGGGGAAAGCAATTGACAGAGTAAGAATCAAGTATTAAATGGACATTAAATTTAACAACAGTTTATCTTAATCAGGGTCTCCCAAACTGGGGGTTGTTTATGATAAATATTTAAATTCTAGAAATGGAAAATTTTAATTTTAAAATAAAAACAAAAAGACATCCTAATGAAAGATAAAATATATTATGTTTGTCTGAATAAATATCTTCATATAAATCTTCAATCCCGTTCTTCCTCTCTTTTCCTAGTAGTTTACAGTTGCGTTGTACATTTTCTGTCTGTTAAAAGTGAAAATGTGTACCTGTATGATGATAAAATTAGACTTGTGGTAAATTTTTTTTCGTAAATCAATCACCTCAAAGGTTTATGTTTAATATGTTTCTTTTAAATGCTGTTTTCTTGCACAGAATTTTGATGCGGAGGTGAGTGCAGTTGTAGCTGAGAATGTCTGGGACTCTCCAGAGAGGCAGAAATACCTCAGTGAAACCATCGTAGAACATCTTTATCGACAAGGCATGTTGAGTGTTGCAGAGGATCTCTGTCAGGTAGGATTTCCTTTGTATTATTAATAAATACTGTAAATATGAGTGTGCATTTCTGTAAAAATAGCTGTAATTCACATTTATGTTCACTTGTGAGTTTTTCAGCTCTTGTATTTTGTTGACGATTTGACCCCAGCACTAACATGTAGTGTTTCAATCTGACTTGACAGGAGTCTGGTGTAGTAATCGACATGAGCATGAAACAGCCATTTCTGGAGCTCAACCGCATTTTAGAGGCTTTAAGAACACAAGATCTCAGACCAGCTTTAGAGTATGTATCACATCCTTCTACTTTCTACTTCTCGCTTTTATTTTTATTTTTTCCCCCATGTACACGGCCTTTCAAAAGTTTGGGGTCAGTAAAGTTTTTTTTTTTTTTAAAGAAATTAATACTTTTATTCAGCTAGGTCACATTAAATCAATCAAAAGTGACGGATATCTATAACGACATTTATAATGTCACAAAAGATTTCTGTAATAATAATAATGAGCTAATGAGTTTTAAACATTGATAATAAGACCCTAAACCTTTGGATTGTATATCTGTCCACATCCTCTCAGTCTTTAAACATACACTGGATTTTTTTCAGAACAATGAATTTGATTGGGTGTGGCTTGAATATGTGGATTGTAGATTTAAGATTACTAGTTGTAATTGTTTGTTTGGTTGTATGATTGCTGTGGTAGGTGGGCGGTGACAAACCGTCAGCGGCTGCTGGATCTAAACAGCACCCTTGAGTTCAAGCTCCACAGACTCTATTTCATCAGCCTGCTCAACGGGGGCATCAGCAAACAGCAGGAAGCTTTACAGTACGCACGGCATTTCCAACCGTTTGCCTCGCAGCATCAGAGAGGTGAGGAAAGGTTCAGTTCAGATTTCATGAACCACAACAAGGCTTTAGTTTTGTAAACATATGGGTGGAACTGAAGCACCATTGAGGCTGTTTTACCAGTAACATCATTGATGCAATTATTTTGTTCTGTATTACACTACCTGACTGACTCAATGTTATGACCAAAGTCTGGGATGACATCTGAGGCTTGTTTGTGTGTGCTTACTAGATATTCAGATCTTAATGGGTAGTCTAGTGTACCTCCGCCATGGGATTGAGAACTCTCCGTACCGCAGTCTGCTGGAGACAGATCAGTGGGCAGAGATCTGTAACATCTTCACACGAGATGCTTGCGCTCTTCTTGGACTCTCTGTGGAGTCCCCACTCAGTGTCAGGTCTGAAAAAAACTCTGCTACAGTCTGCTTTTACAAGTCCTAAGATTTCTACTGATCCTGTAGAATTTTCAATATGGTCCCTAACCAATAATTAAATAGATGGCAGGACTATTTTAGGAACTACTGAATTCATTAATGTCTTTAAGTTTTATGCAAGTTTTACATGGTGCTCAATGGAAAGGAGTAAAACACAGGAGTCTCAAGGCATGCTTTCTCAAGTCTCAAGTTTAAACTTGAAATGCCACTTTTTGTAATGTCTATTCAGTGTTTTACTCATCTGCATAATGTACCTCTTGTCTTGCTAAAACTGGATTTATTGAATTAAAAATACAGAAAAAAGCAGTCATATTGTAAAATTATTACAATTATTGAAAATTTCTTTTTTCAGTTTAAATGTATTTTAAAGGGCTCATATGAAATTGCTAAAAAGAACATTATTTGGTGTAATGCGATGTTCACGTAGTTTAAGGTTAAAAAAACACATTATTTTCATACTGTACATTATTGTTGCTCCTCTCTGCCCCGCCTTTATGAAAAGCGCCTATTTTTACAAAGCTCATGTGGTGTGCTGTGATTGGCCAGCTATCCAGTGCGTTGCGATTGGTCGAATACCTCAAGCATGTGACAGAAATGTTACGCCCCTTACCATATTTGGGATATCAGCTTCCATGGCAGCGGCAGCAACAATACTACAGCGAGAATAAAAGTTACGCCTTCTTTCTTTGCGTATACATTTGGGTGGTGTTGTGCAAATCTTCACACAGTGTTTGAATGAGCCGTTTCAGGAAGGCGTGGATGAATCTTAACTTTTAGAAAGAATATCTCTTTTGGTTTGAGACTGTAATCTTTGCGACTTTACAGAACTTATATGCACAAAAAGCTTGTAACACTCTAAAGACAAAGGAAAACATGAAATCGAGTCATATGACCCCTTTTAAATATATTTAAAGCTGAATTTTCAGCAGCCATTACTCCAGTCTTCCAATTTTTTATGGAAGTTAAAAAGAACAGCATTAGAACAGCATTTAAAATAGAAATCTTTTGTAACATTATGAAAGCCCTTACTGTCACTTTTGATAAGTTTAATGCATCTTTGTTAAATAAGTGTAGATTCTCTTCATAGGTGGCTTTCCATACTGACATATAAGTTTAATTTGAGTTATTTGGGAAATCATATAATTAATTAGATTTAAATTAATCGATTGACAGACCTACTCTGTTTTAGACTTGCATGTTTTGAAATTTGTATTGAATGAATGATGAATGATTGATGTTTTATTACTGAATCCTCCTTTGATTTTCCATCAGTTTTGCGTCCGGCTGTATGGCGCTGCCTGTGCTCATGAACATCAAACAGGTTATTGAACAGAGACAGTGCAGTGGTGTTTGGACGCATAAGGATGAGCTGCCAGTAGGTCTCTTTCTTTCCCTTTAATGCTTTTATTCAATGATATTCCTTTTTCTGAAGGTTTCAAACATTTAAAAGGTTTTGTTGAAATCTGTTAATTACATTAATTGTTTTTACATTTACATTATAATTAGGGATGCACCAATTACTTACTAGAGCAACATTTACTGATACTAATAGTTTGGTGGTTCTGTTTTTTAAACTCTGATAATTAATTATGGAACACAAATAATTACACAACAAAATAAACTGAAGTATTTCTATAACGTTTTCAACATTTAGCTAACATAAGGTGCTTTTATAGCTTAACTTTCATAATTCAAGACCAGCAAAGATATGGAAAATAAAGTGATTTTCATTTGTCAATGACAGACAAATTTAAACCAATGAACTACCAAAATTAGGAATGATAAATTACACTTTTATTCATTTCCCTATTCAGACTGTTCACGGTTTAAAAACACAAAAATGCAAATTAAGCAAGCTTTTGATTGCAGCTGGCTTGACTAATTGCTCTGTGTCTGATAGGTGCTAGATACCTACTTTTATTTGCCAAGAACTGACTGATATATCTGCTAATTATTATTATTAATAAATGTGGTCATTTTAAATGCATTAACGCTTAATCTGTTGATCCCTGCTGTTTGTTTGTGTGTGTGTTTAGATTGAAATAGATCTGGGGAAGAAATGCTGGTATCACTCTGTGTTTGCCTGTCCTATCCTGAGGCAGCAGACATCAGAGAGCAATCCACCCATGAAGCTCATCTGTGGGCATGTCATATCAAGAGACGCGCTTAACAAACTCACCAATGCTGGAAAGTAAGACTCTGACATATGCATCACATTCTACATTACGTTTAAAGTTTAATCAAACAGACCCTAGACCTGATGCCTGATGGCTATTTAACAAGGGTTAAAGTGCAGTCTGCAGTTGTTGCTACCAGCAGTAGCACTAGTAGCCATAGTTGATTGACAGATGATTGCAAATAATTTAACTTAACTTAAGCCAGGTACACACTGTATGCTTTTATAATAGTCCCTCACACTTTATTTTAAGGTGACATTGTTATATTGTAATTACACAAATAAGTACCGAGGTATATTATTTAACTACATGTATTTAACTTTAGGGTTAGGTTTAGGTTGCTTGGGTTAGTTTACAATAGTAACAAGGTCACCGTAAAACAAAGTGTTACCAAAATAAATGTATGGAAATGAATCTTTTATGCAGTATTGATGCTGATATTCTTTGCTTACAATGTCGTAAACTCTCTCTTCTCAGGCTTAAATGCCCATATTGTCCAATGGAGCAGAATCCCTCGGATGCCAAACAGATCTTCTTCTGATGTCTTTTTTCGGAGCGTAGCCGAAAGTCGTGTTAAAGGCTTCTTGGAGCCGCTTTTCGAATGATCCTCATTCACAGGCAATGACGAGCCTTCTGTGGCGGCTTCTCCCCCGCAACGCCACCTCCCTCTCCAAAGCTTTTAGTTTACAGAGGCCGGTGGCCACGGCAACATACCTGTAGAACCCGAGTCAGTAAGTGTACCTACCGAGGAAAACGATCTTTGCAGATCATTCATTTGTTAACACAGCCTAGTATAAACAGGCTTTTACAAGAACATATGTGTGTGCATTCTGCTTCCTCTCCATTTGTTTTAATTGCAGAGTATTTTTAAGTTTCCATGGTATAACGCCTCTCTTTTTCTTTTTTTGTGACTCTTATTAAGTGAATGGGCGTGATGCATCTGTGTGGGTGACTTCTTGCCAGAATATATCCACAGTTTCCTCTTTTGAGATCACATTTAAATACATGAACAGGGATTCTTTGCACGTGTGCATGATAGAAATGGCTTTTCAGTATGTATATTAACAATGACATAAGGACTGGTGGATTATAAATGAATAACGTCTCTCTTTCCAATATAATAAAGGCTTAATTGGATCGAATGGCATTTTGATTAGTGCGTCAGTGTGAATATTCATCAGAAATCTGAGGATTTGTTTGTGCAGATTGTGATCTTGTTCCTTGCGCCCATCTGATGTCTGAGAAAGCCTCCTTGTCCAAGCCATGTGTCTTGCTCTGTGTATTTAAAAAAAAGTTGAATTAATAAACAGCAGTGATTTGTGATGGTATAACTTTTCATTAGTATAATTACATATGTAATGTATTTAAATGCACACACAAATTGTTTTATTACAGAGTTGACTGGACTTGCTGAATTAACTCTCATATCTCCAGGCTTCTCCACTTACATAATCAAAACAGATCTATGCGCTGATTCGAGAAATGCATCCTCTGCAGACAGTTGCATTAGCGATTGAACCTTTGCCAGCGTAACGTACTGAAACAATATGTCCATTAATGTACAGTTGATGGTAGACTGACTTGTTTTAATGTTACCCATCAAGACGAGAGTTTCCAGGTGTTTCCCATCATCCCTGAATGTAAAGCTCACTCTGTTTATATCTGTATAGATGAAGGGAGACGGTGGAATACTATTTTGTCCCTCAGGATGTTCTTCAAATCCTCCCTGGCGTTAACACAATGTAACTGCTAATTGTTCCGTTCCAGTTTAGGGATCGATATCTCAAAATGTGCATGCCGAAGCGGAATGTGTGGTTTGTAAATTGCCCTTTTGCAGTGATTGAATGAAAATGAAATTTGGAAACTTTGCCGGCAACATGCTCTTCTGACAGATGTGATCCAGACCTGAGACCTAGAGAGAGAAAACCTTTACCAGTGATCTTTGACTTTCTTGAAGGTCAGGCATGTACCAGCACAGCTTCGTTCTTCAGGGAATGATGTCTGATTTTTTTTTTTTCTGTCTTCTTGTTTAAAGCCTTCAAGAGGTGTGTAGGAGTGCTGTGTGGCCACTGACATGTGCTGATAATAAACGTCTGTTTTTTCTTTTAGTAGACAATCATTTATTACCTCCTGGAAATTTGTAAGATCAAAGCAGAGTACTGTGCGTTATAACATGAGTTTAAGGAAGTGCTTTTTTGTTTTAGTTTTCATTCAGTGATTGAGTAATGACTCTGCTTTCTCTACTAACAACTGCAAGGCAACTATTGTAAATATTTATCTTCTAACAGTACAATATGTTTATTATACTTGCATCTAAATAATAAAAAATATTTATACTCAACTTTTGAGTTTGTTGTCTGCCTCTACACACAATTCTCTCTACTAAAGTAATTTGTAACCATTAAAAGTCTTCAAAATGGTGGTGATGCGTTAAGTACCTCAAAAATATATTCTACCATTTTTTAATATGCAATATTATACATGCAATTTCAATGCTTCCAAAAATTAAGATGTTAAAATGTTTTTACTAAAGATTTCTATTTCAAATATATGCTGTTTTATCAAAGAATAATAAAAAATGTATCATGGTTTCCACAAAAATATTAAGCAGCACATCCGTTTTCAATATTGATAATAGTAAACACTTAATACTGGAGTTATTGCTGCTGAAAATCAATGAAACACGATGCTTTACAATCACAGGAATAAATGAGTGAAAACAGCTATCTTAAGTTGCAAGCCTACTTTACAATATTGCTGTTTTTACTGTATGTGATAACATAAATGCAGCTATGATGAGCATAAGAGACTTCTTTCAAAACATAAAAAATGTTAACTGATCCCAAACTTTTGAATGGTAGTGTTCATAACAATTGTTATACGTCAGTGATTTTGAGCGTATTCTTTGCTTTGTCTTGAAATTATAAACATAAAAATGCCTCCGTACTGAAACTACTGAAAACAATAGCACAATGTTTTAAATGAGATGTTGACCCTTTACTCCCACAAGAGGGAAACCTCAGTTCACTGGGGAATCTGAAAGGGCTTAAACTGACACAATGGCCATATATTATAAGAATTAATTGCAAGTAGTTTTGCAGAAAAATGTGTCTTGATTTTCTTTATACTATTAGGTTTTTAAAACAGACATTGTTGTAATAAAACGTTGACAGTCTGTTAAAATTGCATTTGAAACTGTGATCACAGAGTAGGACAAATGTAATTTTTCTTCCCATTAAGGATCTCACTCTAAATCTAACAACCCTTTGTTAAAACTTTAAAGGTTTTCGCCTTACAGCGACGTCTGTGAGTTTCTATGGAAACACCTGTTTCTTGAATGAAATTGAGACCCTCCTATGTTGGAACACTACGTTAGATGACCTCTGACCTGCTTTAAAAGAGCTTGACAATATAATGAACACTAGGGGGCAAAGCTATGCATTCAAGAACAAGATAAACCAGTAGGATTTTTTCTTTTTGCAAACAAGGTCCATGTTTTATGTAACTTTTAAAAAAGTAAATAAACTTTTATTTCAATTTTTGAAAGTTAGACATCTAATGTTGACCCTGTTGGCCTTTTCTCAAACTTGATTTACTTCTTGCTTCTAAAGAAGCAACGCTTTAGGTAGGCATGGTTGACTCTTAAAATTTTATAAAGAATATCTCTTTGGATTTGAGACTTTAGTCTTTGCAACTTTACAGATCTTCTTTATGCACCAAGAGCTTGTAACACTCTAAAGAGAAAGGAAAAATTGAAATCGCATCATATGACCCCTTTAAGTCTCTACCTGGAGACAGAATAGACTCCTTATTGTCCCTGTGAAAATTCCTCTCAGAAGACCCGGATCTGATGTGCAGGTGTGCAGGGCCTTATGGAGTCACATTCTTTGCAAGCCCACAAGGGTTATTTTATTATGCTTTTAGCTACACTGTTTAATTAGCGTTTCTTTGCTCAATAGTTTTCTTCTTATTTCAGTGTTGTTTTAAATGTATTGTGAGAGATATTTTTATAGAATGGTATGCATAAAATGATCCTACTTCGTGAAAAAATTAAATATTTCTATTACAATGTGGAAATAACTGTCCTGTGTCTCTGTGACAGCCCTATAAACAGTAAAATAAAAGTGAGTTTTTAGCCAATCAGAACGCGCTTTCTGTCTGTCAATCATTTTTTACGTTCTCAGTGGGCGGTCCATATATGGGAAACCGGAAGCTGAGAGCGTGTGTTACATGAACTTGGGAGTAGTTTTCGCGAGTTTGCGAAAGCCAAAATTCTTAAAAGGGGTTAGGATAACAGAGAAAAGGAACAGACTAAAACTGACAGAACCAAACAACGAGAGTGAACGAGAGTGAACATCGGTTAAACTTTTCATCGCTGGAGGAAACTTCAAAAGTTTAAATCGCTCGCGAAGCTTCGCTGACAGGTAAAAATACCTTGGTTACGCCAAAGCCGCGGGTTTGTAGAAAGAGGGGCGTGTCTAATTCTGCTGAAGTTCTAAAATTGCTAGTTTATTAGATGTTTAAATGCGTTCCCTATAATAGTTTTACAGATTTACAGCCAAATCAGATCATAAAAGTAAAGTAAACGTTTTTATGAGGCTATATAGCCTAATGTATATTTATATAATAGATATATATTATATGGCCTGGAGTCCAGCCCAATAAATAGCCTACACTTAATAAGGTTATAAATAAAGTTAGATACTTTATTAACATAATAAAATATAGTGTATGTGAAAGAAAGCACTAATTGGAAGACACATTTGAAACTTTTATTTTGCACTAACTGGAAGACACATTATAGAGCTGTTTTTACAGAACAAGGGAAATAACCTTCAGTCAACGTAAGGGAAAATGGCAAGGTTTATGCGACTTTGAGGTAAAGAACACCATACATGTATAGTACAAATCTATACAATTAATACACGAAACAGAAGATGAAATTCAGTAGTTTTTAAACAAATCACAGTATAGTTTGCTATATTAAGATATAATAACGTGGGATCTAACGTTACCCTTACATCAATGACTTTTCAACAGTTCTATGCACACACTGGCATCAAACTTTCCAGAATTTTCATTTCACATTCATGCAGCTATACACATCTTGGGTCAAAAGAACAGAAAAGCCCACCAGAGCACAACAATACACATAGTAGCAGAAATGCTTCTATATGGATCTGCTGTTTACATATTTTATTTCTAATGCAAAGGACAACTTATAAGTTGTGCTTTTAAAGTGCAACATGCGTTTTAGGGAATGCACACTTCTGATTTCAGTCTTTAAAGAATGGCAGCATAAAAAATATGATGTTGGGATTTGTGATTTATCATCCACTGGAACTGTCGTGATGACCTTGAGCAATATTCAGTACCTAAAGCACAAATATACCATATAATCAATGAAAGAAAATGGGGCTAGAACACTCATTGTGACTGTTTTAGAATCCAAAATCAAATATGTCTAAAATAAAATTGGGGTTGAGTCACTGTTTTGATGATTCAGATTTATCAAAGCAAAATCCCTTCTGTGATACAAAACAACCCATATTATTCAGCTTGCTCCTCTGTTTGGTACACTTTTTGGTCAAACTTATATAGTTTAGTTTATTTATTCGGTTTAAAACATTGTCTTGGGTTAAGGAGCCAGAGCTGTTGGCATCAATCTAATCTCCGATGCCAAAGAACATTTGCAAAGTCAAATTTCAGAGGACTCAATCCTCTCTATCCAGGGCAGACCAGTGTGCAGCTTAGCTTCTTGTAAAGCCCCGCCCTCATCTCTGCCCCCTGACCCCACCTCTTCAACTCTTGCCCTGCCCCCTCTCAGCATTGCCAGTTCTCTCTCTAAGGCCTCATTCTTGTGGTGCATCTCCAGGTAACTGGCCTGCAGTTCCTTCTGGTAGCGTATCACCTTCTCCTTCTCATTCTGCCACGTGCTCCTCTCAATTTCAAAAGCTGAAGCCTGCGCCTCGTTCTGCCGCCTTTCCAGCAGCAGTTCAGCTCTGAGACGCTCCTCCGTAGCACTGGCTCCTCCAGTCTCACCCGCATCTGCTCGATGCTCCTCGAAAGCAGGCAAGGGGCATTTCCGCCGGGCACCCTGTAGGGCCATCTGTAGCATGTCGATCTGACTGTCCTTGCTCCGGATCTGATTGCGTGCCTCATGCAGCTGAGTCTTTAAGAGGAAGATTTCACTCAGCTTCTGTGTAACCTCTGCCTGAGAGTCCCGAAACTGTTGCTTCAGTAAAGAGATTTCTCCAGACTTTTGGCAAACCTATCAGAGAAATACAATTTAGTAATTTATTACAGCTTATACAATACACAAAATACGATTTGAAAAGATTGTTCATAACAAGGCTGTCTAGGATGGTTGCTGTCCTTTGTTTTAATTATGAAAGGCTCACAGGGGTTTGTTCAGACAGGCAACTAAATCTTTTTTTTCCCAAACAATTTTTTTTGTCATTTCTGATTTAAAACCATTTAGTTGTTTGTACAGTCTGAAAAGTGAAAAGAAAACAAATGAAATCTGATCTGAACCACATTCATATGTGGTTTGAAATCTGATTAAAATTATTTTTTATAAATACATTTCATTATATATATATATATTATTTAATATATATATATGTGTGTGTGTGTGTGTGTGTGTGTGTGTGTATATATATATATATATATATATATATATATGGGTAATTTCATTTAATATTATATTTGTATATTTAATTATATATACAACGTGTCAATTCACTTCCATCTGCTTCTATAAAATATATTTATCTATTTTTTTCTCTCTATGTAGTCCGTAAACAATTCAGTGGTTTTGGATGCCTGTGGCGAGATTTCCATAAAATCTCAAAGGAAAAAAATCTGTAATTTCCATTTTCTCTGTACAATGATATATACTTTTTAATTCCTTTTTTTGTCTTTGTCTCTTTTTTGTCTTCAAGTCATTACTATGGCAACTGATATATCGAATAGTGACTAAACTGTTTGAACAAGTGGCTCTTATTACTTGCAAAATGACAGTGTGGACAGTCAGCCTTAAACATCTCAGTGGCTACGTTTACATGCACAATTTTTGGTTCAATCGGACTGAATTCATTCCGATTGATGAATCAGAATGTAGTGTTTACATGAACGCTAAATAAAGTGATCGGGTTGATGTGAATTTTTGGTTCAATCGGACTGAATTCATTCCGATTGATGAATCTGAATGTAGTGTTTACATGAACGCTAAATAAAGTGATCGGGTTGATGTGCGTGTTTATATGTCACAAGCTTCAAATCGGAATTGATTTTCTTTTACATGCGCACACTGCACAAATATAGATTTTCTCACTGTTTGCACATAATAACCACTCTCCTACATGGTTTATTTATTTGTTTTTAACATCAGAATTAATATTTATTAATTTATGGATAAATATACATATAAACCGCTGTGCCGTGCTGCTCATATTTATCACACAGTAAAAATGCCCCTCCCCGCGCCCAAAATTTTATAATGACAGGACATGCATTTATACAACACTTTATTCAAAAGGAAGAACCGCTCGTTCTGCGTGTCATACGTCATTACGCTCTTTCTGCGTCATTGCACATGCACAGTTCTTTCAGTTTCGGGGTTCAATCCGATCGAGTGTTTACATGCACTCTCAATCGTATTAGAAAAGGAATAAACCACCCCCTTCAATCCTTCAGAGCTCAATCGGATCAGTTAAGGTGTTCAATCCGATTACAAATGGATTATTTGGTTGCATGTAAACATAGCCATTTAGATTTGTGTTCAGTGTGAACAAACTAACAAGTATACATGATACGTTTATCTTGCAACTAAAATCTATTTCTTTCTTTTATCTCTTGCAAACTTTTCTGAAATCCCCAGAGCTTTGGACAGATAGCTCTGACTTAATGCATACCTCCCATTGGGTCTCTTCCAGCTGGGGATTAATGCTTTGGCTTTGTGCCGCTGGGCTTTGACTTCTCAGGGTCTGGCACTCCAGCCTGACAGAATCCAGCTCCTCCTGCAGCCGGTTGCGTTCCTGCTGTGCCTTATACAGCTGCAGCTGCAGGTTTCTTTGTGAACGCTGGGACTGCTGGGATACCTGCCGCAGTTTGGCGTTGTACAGGTGTTTCAGTTCTGTCACTTCCTTCTCCCAGAGACGCTGCTTCTCTTCAAAAACCTACAGGAGGACACACACAGTTTTAAATTTTATTATAGTTTTTATTTTGTAATAATGGTAATGTAATGCTTTATTTTCAATCTCTTTCATTTTTCAGTATTTTCAGGTTTGCTTATTTTTTCAGTATATTTACTTCTTTTTTTTTTTTAGTTGTAATATTTGTTTATGGCCTATGTTTACCTAAAATTATTTAAATATATTGTTTTATAAGGTATCAACCTTTTTTTTAAATATATATATTAAACCTATTTTTTTTAAAGAAATGAATACTTTTATTCAGAAAATATGCATTAAATTGATCAAAAGTGGAAGTGAAGACAAATATATATTCTTTAACCATGTTACAAA
The DNA here is from genome assembly GCF_001515625.1 of Sinocyclocheilus rhinocerous. Lineage (NCBI taxonomy): Eukaryota > Metazoa > Chordata > Actinopteri > Cypriniformes > Cyprinidae > Sinocyclocheilus > Sinocyclocheilus rhinocerous. Next base: position 1,878,933 of record NW_015638958.1, on the reverse strand, counting down.
ATATATCTAATTAAAATAAATGCTGTTCTTTTGAACTTTGTATTCCTGGAAGAAATTTATTATTTTTTCCATAAAAATAATATGCAGCACAACTGTTCTCTACATTAATAATAATAATAAATGTTTTTCTTAAGCAACAAATCACCATATTTCTGAAGAACCATGTGACACTAAAGACAGGAGTTATGATGCTGAAAATTCAGCTTTTCCATCACAGGAATAAATTACATTTTAAAATATATTCAAATAGAAAACTGTTATTTTAAAATGTAATATTTTTTCACAATATTACTGTTTTTACTGTAATTTTTGATCAAATAAATGCAGCCCTGGTGAGACAAACTGACAAAAAAGAAAAAGAAAAATATACATAAATTACATATATATTGTATAATGTATTATGAAAACTAGCACAGTTATTATTATTATTAATATGAATTTATCATAAGCATATTTTTACTTTATATTGTGAAATATTAATTTTTATAATAATATTTCACAATATTATTATTAAATATATGCAGCATTGTTGAACATAAGAGAAATTAAAAACATGAAAAAAATCAATCTTAAAGATGCTGACCTGTGCAACAGCGTCTTCGCTTTCATCCAGGTTCCTCCTCATCTGACGTAGCTCGTTCTCTTTTTCCTGCAGACGGTCCTCCAGGTCCCTCACCACGTCCTCCAGAGAGTGCGACAGCTCGTAGGGTGGCGGGGCCTCGTTTCCATAGCACTGCAGGCGGTTCAGCGTAGCCATACTCTGACAGGACACGTCTGTGACCATGGAAGCGGCTCCCTTGGAGCCAAGCGAGGTGCGATCTAGTGAGCCGATGTGGTTGATGTGACCCATAGAGGCACTGATTTGTCCCAAGTGAGGGCGGAACGGCGGCCGACAAGGCGGCAGGCTGTTCATGGAATTGTGCCCCGAGTCGGATGTGTTCTCCTCTTCCTGGCTGAGGCCCCGGGCTGCTGCTAGCACGCCTTTGCTGACACTCACGCCTGGCCGTGAAGGGGAGGACGACGAGGAAGAGGTGGACAGCGATTTGGACGCTGCTTTGGCATAGGACGGATGCATGCCGTTGGTTAAGCCGCTCTCTACCTCCTCTGACTTGGAGGGGTAGAGGTTCTGCATTGAACTGCAGTTTTTTGGGGTGACCGGTTTAAAGGCGGAAGGCCTGAATCGTGGCTGTGAAATGAAAAGGATAAGTCAATTGCAGCATGTGCATCAGGAGAATAGATCTACACTTAAATATTGGAGCCATGCCAAACAACATAAAGTAATTTGATGTAGACCACTTTTACTTTCATATTTCTTTGGTCTCGCTGAATTTCCTGCTCAATAACGTCACCTGAGGGAGACCATATTTGATTACAGAGATAAATTTAGCCAGCAGAGGCTAGTCAGTTAGTCTACACGCTGCTGGCCCGAACAGTTTATATGATTTATTTCCGTTTGAGACCGTGGGGAGTAGCCCACCTATCAATAAATTACACTTGCCTCAAGAAGAAATATTGCCCTTATGGAGCCAGACTGGAAACATTGTCACGATTTCTGCATTTCATTGACAGGCTTTGAAACCACAACGAGGAACCTATTCATCTTGTTTTAATCCAGTCATTGTAAAGTGTGTTTTTAAAGGGGTCATATGATGCGATTTAAATTAGCAGTGTAGAGTAGTGCTTGTTGTTTGTCGTTTCTCCGATCACAAATGCAGACATGGTTTGTGGTCATGGTTATGTTTACGCGGCGCGATACGCAACGCAACGTGTAAGAAGACAGTATAAGTCATTATAATCAGTAATTATGTCCCCACTGGATGCCTCGTTTGTAATTGGTTTTAATGTTTTTGTCTCGTCTCTCGTCGCGCCGGTACACGGCATCACAGTATGGTAAGGGGCGGAACATTTCCGCCACACGCTTGAGGCATTCAGCAAATTACAAAGCACTGGATAGCTGGCCAATCAGAGCACACCTCGCTTTTCAGACCGATGAGCTTTGTAAAAATCGACGCGTTTCAGAAAGGCGGGGCATAGAGGAGAAGAGTGTTTTTTGAACCTTAAACCGCATAAACACATT
>NW_015638958.1:1859532-1876104 GCF_001515625.1 Sinocyclocheilus rhinocerous | reverse complement strand
ACCTTTGGGTTACAAGTCCGACTCTCTAACCATTAGGCCACGACTTTCCCGATCCCTTTAATTCTTATTTCTATTATGTATGTTATTATTATGACTTTAGCCTATTTCAAGCACCGACTTTCAAAAACAACCTGTTTAACACAAAATACGTTTCTTCTCATTTTTCTTCTCACTATGTACGGGCCACAAGAGAAATATTAAGGGACTAAATTAAAACAGCTATATACCGTTATCAGCTCCGTCATTACTCTGTCATTCCGTTTTTACCGTCACTTTCTGCATAGTGAATTTACTGAGATTATACAATTGGCCTAATTATACTCAGAATTATACATAATTATATATATATATATATATATATATATATATATACACACACACACACACAACGTGTAAAATATATGAAGCTGAAGTATGTAATTTCTGCACCACTTGAGTCTTTAAACACAGTATCAAAACTAATAACTGTTTAAAGCCAGGTTCCCAAACACTCCCTGCATCTGCTATTGGCCAGAGGTTCAAACCTGTAATTTTGAGCTTGACAAACATGGAAAATTACAATTACTGTAATTCTTACATGACATGAATGAAGCAACTCTTTGACAGTTGTGTACCTTGTCAAACTTGCCACCTATGGGAAGTGAGTTCTTTCCCAAATCGACCTCCTTTCCATCCCTGTGGTAGACCTTAGTGTAGACATCGTCGTCCTCTCTCCTGTGCTCTCTCTTGATAGAGGATGTCCCAGAGATGAGGTGTTTGCTGCCCTTTGCTTCCTTCTTGGTGATGTTCAGATAGTTAAGCAGCTCTCTCTGGTTGAAACCCTTCTTGAGCAGGCCGTGGTTCTGACGTCCTGGCACTTGTGGAACTGCTCTGTTGCTCTTGGTTGGTGACACGTCTGGTTTCTCGATTAGGCTGCCTACACTTCCCATGACGCAGTGGCCTGCCAAAGTGGATGCTGGATAACCGGCACAGATGCTTTTGCTGGGGTCCTGGTTCAAGCACAGGGCCTGGACTGTTGCCATTGGTTACAGGATCAAATGGCTCCACTGGGATATCTAAATTGAAAGAAGAGAAATGAAAAACAATGAAAACCCCTTCACAGGATCAAATATGAAACCTGAATCCTTCTTCTGCAGAAAATACGGATATTTCAAGAAGCTCTGGTTGCATCCATCTTTATGTTTCACATCATGAAGCAAGCTATTCCTCTTACCATCCAACTTATTTTTACTTGCTGGTTTTACAAAACAGAAAATTTCTTAATTATTTGATAATGTCACACTGCAGGACACTGCTGCCAGTGCTCATCGGCATCGGCCTTGAAAAACACATATCGGTCGACCCCTACTCCAAATGTCAGCAACTCATAAGCACATTTATATATGTAGTCTAATAAAAACCATTTCATATAAGACCACGACATGAAAATAGGTCAAAAGCTTCTGCTTTCCTTTTAGAAATGAGAACTACTCTACACACTGAAGTTCACAAGTCTGTTATATAACTGAGATGATACAAGCTGGGAATCGTCTCATGAGCCAAATACCCTGAAAATGAGGACAGATGCCTTTGGAATGCAAAAAAAAAAAACACTTTTAATTTACACTGCAATACTGCTGCATTAATCAATGTCCTCTGGTAATCACTAATCTTTCCCTACTAAAAAAGAAAAAAAAAAACTAAGTTGTGAACATTTCCTCTCCCTGGAAGTGAGGTTGATCTACTTATTCGCTCAAGTGCTGCCCTGCTTCTAAACGGTCTGGGTTTCAATATATCTGTTTAGTAGTGCCTCATTCTTTGTTTCTCTCTAACCCTTTCTCAATCAGTTTTCTCTTTCCAGAGCACCTCATTAAGAGCCTGTATTGATTTCACCTCAACTACCTTCTCTCTCATTGCTATAAACATAGGCTAACTGGCCTCAAACACCCATAAAAAGAAGTGCACTTAAGTGTTTCTGCTTGTGTGTACACTCATCTACAGGCACATCCAGTGTGAATATATACTGTCTGTCTTATATACATGTAGGACACATTTCTGTAACTAAGAATAAACAGACTGAAAAAGAGCTAGTGCCCTCTGAAGAGTCATAAATAATATAATGGCATAAATAATACACTTAGGCCAATTGTGACTTTTTGGTGGAGCTAATACAGAAAAACGGAGGCCTAAAATATTCTAGCACTTTGCCAGATCACTACTCGGCACCTCTGGGTCATGTTGAGAACGTCTCTTAAGTGTTTCCTTTCGTCTAGTGCATCTTCACCTCTGGCATCTCATCCAAAGCAAACATTTGCTCACTGTGACCTTCCCCCATGATGATGGATCTGGCATTACAGGAGCCATGCTATGTGTTATTTTTTTTTTTTTAATTATCTAATTTGTTTTTTCCTGAAGTCCACCTAGTAAAGTTTTTTGTCGTTGTTGTTGTTGTTTTCCCAAAACACTAATGAACTTTTCCACCCTCTTTGTGAGCCTAGGTGCATTTTGTGCTGCTGTGCCTTTAAGAGTTGTACTGTAGATGAGAGGCATTCTTTGTCCTGGAGGTCACAGGATGTTTTTATGGTGTTTATACTGTTGTATTGCAAAAGATCAAGGGAAATTACATTTCTTATGATATGTTTGTTTTATAAAATATTAATAAATACCAACTTGCTGGGACAGATATCCAAGTTGCTAGTGAAAATTGCTTTTTGAAGCTCACAATATCTCTTTGGCATTCATTTTCAGTGAACGCTGAAGCACAATTGAAGTCCTGGTAATTAAAACTCAGAGAACTAATTTATTCCACTGATATTCCAGTATTATACTGTAAAATAATTTTCTAAATAAATATTTTGACTTGTTTTCCATAAAAATATCTAAACATCCTGAAAACAAAATCAATGAACATTTTTCTAGATTTTTAAGGGAATGTATCTTCATTTTTTTTAGTTCAGTTTTGAGCGTAAACCTCACTTAATTTTGTTACTAAATCTTGTTTATACTTAATAAAAACAATGGAGAAAAAATACTTAAGATATATTTCATGAAAAATGTGGTAAAATGCTTCTTAAAAGCTCAACTAATTTTGTTAAACCTAATTTAATTTTGTTTACATTTAATATTTGTGCTTAAAACAGGAAAAAAATCTATTTGCCAATGGAGAAAGAAAAATTCTCACCTCAAGATATATTCTCTAAAAACAAATGGTTTTGCTTTCCCTTAATAATTTCTAATAATAATTTAAAAATAATAAAAAAAAATCTTAATTTTTACATTTTTTGCAATGTATTAACAGCTTCACCAGATGTCAACACATTATGCTTACAAATGCGCAGTTAAGCACAGGATCCCCTCCAGGCTCTTCCTTATATCAACAAAATGATCATTTACCAAATTCAGCCTTACACTACTGGAGTGATTATGCAAATAGAGAAGAGGCCAAAAAGGTGCGGCACTTAAGTTCAGGCTTTTACCCATAGAGAGATCAAAACGGCACCTCATGATTTTATGCATGAGATGTGGCCGAGCTCTCCTCAGTTTTCTGCCATCACAGCACTCAGCTAACTACAACACTTACTGCACAAGACCTGCGTCTGCGCAAGCGCTGATTATAAATATGCCATGACTTGGAGTGCCACTTTAGTTTATGATTGACAGGATGGATAGTGAAGTATTCTAATGTGGCAACTTAGAGTAATAAGTGACTGCTCTCCCTCCGTGTGAAAGGAAGTGGGCATGTTGGGAAATAATTTTATAACTAGATGCTGAGTTCAGATAATTTCGGGTTTGATATGCATGATGATGCTTTGTGTCACAACATGAGTAAACACTGACTGTTATGCTTATATTATATCCCTTGTGCTTATAACACTGTGGCTGCTACAATCATGTTCAGATAGCCATATACTTCCTCCTAAAATGCAGTCTGGTGAACCAAAGTGATGTTGACACACAGACAAACCAGGAAACTGATGTCTTTACAGTTGTTTATACAACATATGAAGGTTATGGTAAGGTATTTAATTCAATTATATTTGTAATCTATTGACAGCCGTAGCAACTGTGCGAGGAATGTCTGTGGTCTGTTACAAAAAAGCTTGAGTTTTTATGACGTGAGCTGAGGAATTGGGGGGAAGGTTAGCAAAGGTTCAAAACCCTTTTAAAAGTGGCCACAAATCTTGAAGGACAGGAAAAATGTTGCATCCAGTCTTTTTCCATAATTGCTTCAGACATTGAACAGCCAGAGTGAGTTGAGAAACCAGGTTTGATTTACAGCCTAGTCGGGCCCTTCAGAGCCAGTGGCCCTTACACACATACACACACTCTCATTTACATCCCCCTCATGGAAAAGCTTTAATTAGAGGCCTGTCTACCTCACAGCGGTTCAGTTTAGTTAATTTGTTTAAAGAGCACCTGGAACTTCTCATTTCTTTCTTCTGATGCTGTTTTAAATATCTCGTATGGTATATATTTGCATTATATAATGATTGTGAATGTAACAAATGACATCCATGAGTCGAAATTTCAGTGAGGAGTCAAATTTACCTGGCTGTTTGGATAAAAGTTAAAACATTTTCCAATGAGAGGAAGTCAGAGTTCTCAATGTAATATTTAAAGTACTTTTGAACACTTTCTTTTATTATTTTACCCAGATATTTACAATAGAGTATAATTAATCGAAAAAATTATCGGCCAACTAATCGATTATCAAAATAATCGTTAGTTGCAGCCCTAATAATGTGTCTGCCTAAAAACATATACATTGGCTAAATAGCTTTTATACAAAAGTGCACAAGGCATATAAAGCTAAAGCAGGTCTCAAAGATCCTTCAAATTCCAAACATACCTCTAAAAATCAAGTTAAGACTTGCATTCTCTCTCATCAAGACAGTTTCCTGTGCAACTTGATGTATCTCTAAAAACATCAGAAGTTTACTTCCTTCTTTGGCTCTAAACATTCATACTGCCTCATTCTTGCTTTGTGTCACATTTTTGTGCACAGGCCAGCACAACCTTGTTCCAGCACAGACAAGAAGGTGATGTTTGGAATAGCATATTAGAGTAGTAACTCTTACTATTTCTGCAATTATATGCAGCATGGATTTTCTTCATCCATTACCTGTGTGACTACATTTGACAAAACACTGCTGTACAGAGTATACTGTGTGTGTAATGTATCCCACAATGCAGTTTGATCAAAATATTATAAAAAGGTGATATATTGATTATAATCCAAATATTAGCCTAATATTATTATTAACATCATTATTAATATTTAAAGAAACAATATAGTGTGTACTATGCAGTAAGCAGTACACTAGTATTCCATTCAGAACAACAGGTTTACACTTAAAATGACTTTGGTGCCCCATTAACTGAATTTGAGAAGGACTGATCTGCTGACACCGTCACAGGAAATGACACATTTCATTCCACAAGGCATTTCCAGTCAGCTATCCTTCATGTACTGTCAGTCAAAAAACAACTTACAGGGCTATTTATTCACTCATAGCTCTCTGGTCAATGATTTCTGTTACATCATAGGCACATGTCGTGATTAGTATCATTTAGCCGGAGGCCATGGACAAACCTAGACATGAACCCTTCTGTGCATCATCACATTAATGAACATGACCAGTTTGCCCCGAGGGCACAAAGATTACAAAACCTAGTAAGCTGCCTCACTGCCTACTAACTATACCCTCCCAACCGGAAAGTACTTCATAGACATCAACTCATGGAAAACAAAATGGATAAAATTTATCAATACTTTCCTGAATGCAATGTAAATAAAAGTTTATTTTAAGTATGTACAATATATCAGTACCATATGAGCTGATACTGTGATTTATTGATTTTGATTTATTGGTATTGTTTAATACTAAATATTTGTTGGTCAATATTAAATATATTTAATTGTGCATGCTTGTTTTCCTTTTTTTAATATTTAAATGACTTTTGTTGTCATCTAATGCTCACTTCATAGAATACTGTAATTATCATCTTATCTGTATTGACCAGAATTTAATATCGGCGTCTGTAGTATATTTATAATCAAATTTCTCTTGCTTTGTCTGCCATTTTGGAAGGGTTTTTTTTTTTGTGCTTTTTTTTCTCTCTGCAAAGTATACATGTGATAATCCCTTAGAATTGTGCCAAAATATATAAAGGAACAATTATTCTGCCTACTTTTTGAAAAAGGCATTGCATCAAAAGTGTTTATGATACCTTAAAATGCTGCCTCTATACACAGCTCACTTAATTGTGGGAACATAACAACAGCCTCTTTATTGTTTACTAATTATAGATGTAAATAAAAGGTCCGTTGAGGTAAAACTGCTGGGAATCATGACCAGAGTTTGTAGGACCCAAAGTGACACTAAGTCCCCTTTTATTATTCACCCATTTAGCACCAAACTACAGTCATTTGGCTGAATATGACTCCCTGTGAAATATGACAAGTCGAATGGTGGCGACTTCATTCATTGAAAAGGCCCTAACTTGACACTAGCTCTCTTTATAGGGATTGCAGCACGTTCTTTAGAGGTCTTATTTTGGCATAGAAGCACCATTCATTTTTCACAGGCACACACACTGGAGACATTCTCTTTAGTGAGTACAGGGCCGTTCAGTCATGCCATTGGAAAAGCACCATAAACATGCCCCTTCAGGGTTAGAGGCTTGGGGTCAAACAGAGAGGGCAAAGAGGAAAGTGAATGTCTTATCACAAAATAATGACCTGAGGGCCCCACAGAGACCTTCGGCACACTGCAAGTTCTCTCTGGTGTTAACAATTTTGCTAATATTAGGAGTTAATGAGCTGAAGCGCTTAATATATCAACCAGACTGATGTTTTTTAGATTTTGAAGGATTCCCGATGACCACTGCTACTTATATTAGTTTCTAAATAAAGTTGTTGTTTTTTTTAAAGGGCACCTATTATGCAAAATTCACTTTAACATGTTGTTTGAACATACATTTTTTGATTAAATTCAGTGAATATAGTTTTAATACAAATGCTATTGATATTTCTAAAAAAATGAACAGTAAACATTAGTTTACAAATGGTGAATTAATAAAAAGAAATTAAGAACCACATGCCTGTATTTTAAACCTATTCTTTTTTTTTTGTATAGGGTCCTTTTTTAAACAATAATAGGGCCCTATAAAATGTTCTTAATTTTTCTGGTAATCAGATGAAGGCATAAAACATTAATTTAATTTATCCTAATCAAATGAAAATTAAACCCTTTTATTTTTTGGCAAACAAAGTGCTGCACAACAGAGGTTTACTGTTAAAATTATAAAGAAAACAGATGTGATTATTCCTTTAAAAATAAAGATTTATTAAAGGGGTCATATGATGCTGCTAAAAAGAACATTATTTTGTGTATTTGGTGTAATGAAATGTGTTTATGCGGTTTAAAGTAAAAAAAACTTACTGTTAAAAAAAACTTTAAACGTGTGCCGAAATAAATACTGGAAAAGATCGATTCGCAGCTTTTGAGAATAGATATCGAATCAACGTCATTTAAAAAAAACTATTAATTGCCCAGCCCTATGACTTATACTAAAAATTCTTTGATCAGGCTACTTTTTTTACATTGGTTAGTAGAACTTTTTGAAAGTTGGGTTTTTTAAAGTGTGAAATGTCTTTAAAACGCATGATTTCAGCGCGATATACACGATAATCAAAACCAAAGAGATGTTTTTTGGCAGAGTATCTGAGATTCGAGCTGTAAAAGCACAGCCCTATTCTGGAAAAGGGGGCGGGGAGCAGCAGCTCATTTGCATTTAAAGAGCTTCCACTTAAAATAGGCATTTTCAAAATGATAAAATAAATTATCTGTAAGGTATTTTGAGCTGAAACTTCACAGACACATTCTGGGGACACCTGAGGCTTATACTGCAAATTGTAAAAAGGGGCATAATAGGTGCCCTTTAAAGAAATGAAAAAAAATTTTTTTCAGCAAGTATGTATAAAATTGATGTGGCAGTAAAGCTAGATAATATTAATGTTAATGTTACGAAATGTTAAAATGTTACTGATAATGCTACAAAAGATTTTTCAAATAAATGTTGTTCTTTTGAACTTTTATGAAACAAAATTGTTTTCACCTGTGCTCATGTACGCAACAAAATTCGGAAATGTGGTCTGAAGCAGAAGCAAGCCATGTGGAGGTGTGTCAAATCCTGCATGTGCGTTAATGTATGAAGATCAGCTTGTGAGGAGGCTTTGTGGAGGTCACTCTGAGAGTGTTAAATCGTATTAGCCCTAATGCTGTGAAGTGCCCGGCACAGACCTGAGCCGGTCAGGTTTGTTTTAACAGAGCAAATCCTTGTCCCCCGCCTGTTCAGTGCGGTCAATACTGACCTAAAGCACTTTTTCAAACAGCTACGTGAGAAATTAGTGCAACAGAGATTCGGATGTTCCATTACTCAACTGCAACGTGCAACTTTAAGGGCACTTGTCTGTATTTTATGGACGCATTTTAAACAGTCTCTATGGCAACTGAATGGAAACTTCACACCTACCTTTAGAAACTTTCAGTAAATATAGCAGGGATGTGCTTTGCCTGTTAACACCTACAAAGCCTTTTATGCACGATACATTGCTTTTAAATTATTCAGCAGGGTTGATTAGCATTCAGAGGGCTGTGGAAAAGAAGTATCTACCAATATATTACAGCAATCTGGCTTATGTAATTAATTGCACTAAAAATAAATGCAAATGTCCCCGTTTACGGTCGCATTAAAATTAATCAAATGTAGGTCAGGGTTGCCACACTTTTCACCAATGAACTTCTATGAACTTTTATGGTTGAGGAATATCTCTAATATTTGAAACAGCCTACATTTTACAGGTATCAACTAACACTTCAAAAGAAACAACTAGTTGCACAGTCCAGGTGTAATTTGGTAATAGGTCAGTGGTGAGGAGGGGCATCAGGTTCTATTGTTTAACCAGCTCTTTTTCTGTGTACTTTTCTCATTGAGTTAATATGAGCCAGTCCTTCTCTCTATCTGACCCTTTTCAGTGGGAGCCGAATGGTACATTCTTTAGGGGAAGTAAGTTAGATAAGTGGGTAAAAAATGGACATTCCTCACATTTCTGTGGAGGTAATGATTAATATGAGATTTATGGCTGTCTTCACTGGAGTGCTGATTTAAGACCAAAAGAAAGAGAAATTGCAGTGATCAGCCCAAATCTACACAAGATATGGGAAATTCTGCTGTTTTAGAAGTAAACAACAATGAATAAATTATTAGACTTAGAGCTGGGCAGAAGTGCAGCAATAGTAAAGCTTTAGGAAACATAATATTGTGAGAAATGTCCGAAATGTACTGCAATCAGAATTCTTAGAAAAAGAAGCACTTTATGTCAGAGTTTCACTGTACAATCAGTTTCGCTCACAAGGTCATGACATCATCTTGGATTATTATTAAAGGAATGCTCTGGGTTAAATGCAAGTTAAGCTTTATTAATAATTAATCGTTTAAATTTACCCCGCATTATGTAAAAAGATTGCATTTAGAAAGCTTTGTAATAATATTTCATAATATTACTGTTTTTACTGTAAGAGACATTAATAAAAAGTATCCTTCCACATATTTTGTGAAACTTAGACCACATTATTAAGTAAATTATTAATTATATTGTTGCAGACTTTTAACCTTTTATTCCAATATATGATACCTTGCCCCATAGACTGTCATTAAAAGTGCCTTATTGTAAACATGAATTTTGATTGTTTTTACGAATTGAAGGATGAGTGAGAATTATTTGATGTTTTATGTCATAACAGTATGTCAAAGAGCTTGTATGTAGCCCAGAACATTCCATTTATTATGACATGTCACACTATGAGATGGAAGATTTCAACCCTGTCAGTGGTCTCTGAACACAAAGCATGGATCTGAACAATTCCACCCTTGCGAAAATAGTTTTTCGAATTACAATATTGTCCCTGCAGGGAATGAGGATGTAACTTGTACTGGCAAAAAAACAATGCAAATCCTGTGTTTTCATTTGACGTCTGTATTAAAGAAAGTGGTGCAGTGCATTTCAATTGCAAATAAGCTTCCCAAAGGCTACAAAGAGTCTCACTTCACAACTTTCTTGACAGTAAACAGAATGGAAGTTAATCAGCCGAACCATAATAGGTTTGTATGCTGAGAGGATCTTTTATGATGCAGAGAGCCTTCTGTGAGGCAGAGAGAGCTGAATGTCACAGTGAGGCAGTAATTGGAGACAAACGTCCTGTCCAGTTCTTATTTAATGATGCTACAAACACTAGAGAGAAGCACACAATGAAATGCGGCTATATAAAATAAAATGCAAAACAAGATGTTCACCTGAGAAAAACTTGCTGCCGCTGCTCTCTTGTCTTCCAGTCAATGCACATATATTTGATTTCCTCCTAATGCCGCTGAGGAGAGATCCAAATTACCCATCAGCAGTTAAACACCTCTTCCTTCACTCCCATGGACCTGCTGCCAGACTACAGCCAGGAAAACCCCTGGGAATGTCTCTGGTTACTCTCTTCTGCCACCGGTACACTGATCACCCCTCTCTCCCTTTTGTAAATAAAGCGCGCCTTTCTATGGCGCCGGGGTGGAAGAACCTGTTCTCCTTGTTCTGTGACAAATGTGAAGGACACTACTTGTGCCATGGGCAGCGATATTGAATGCTGCTAATGTGGAACCAACTAGATGTTGGAATACAGAAAGTGGAAATCGTTTGGTTTGCTTTAGGCCAAAGAATGTTGTTTGTGATGGAGAAGTTCATAGGCTCACCGCAGAATCTGGTGTCCAGTGGGAAACAAGTTGTGTTGTCATCTTGCAATGTGTCTAAACAATAGGCTTAGTCTTGCAGGCTACATCAGGCAGCCTTGGCAAGCTCTCCACAGCATCAGATTACATCATGATGGTGGGAGACACTTGAAAAAAATGAGGGGTTTGTTCTACAGGAGAACTTTACAGAGCAAATGAGTCAGTTTCTTGTGGTATCCACGTGACTAGAGACCCATAATTGGTTTGACAGTTTTTTTTGTATTTTTTGTATTGTTAGGCAGTATTCATAATCATTGATTACTGATTATAGTTATTATGGTTTTATTTTTATTATATTATGTTATTATATTTATTATATTTTGATTATTATACATTGATTATTGATTATAGTTATTCATTATTTATATTAGCTATTGATACTAAACTGATCATTTTTTTGTAACTTATTTCAAAAAGTCCTTCAGCTCGTCTGTATTGTTGGATCAACTGTTTCTCATCTTTCTCTTGAAAATATCCCATTGATTCTTGTTTCAGAAGTGGCTTGGTAGCCCTTTTCCTGAAGACATCTGAGCTTAAACTCCAGCTTCAGTCCACTCCTTGTGAAGCTCTCCAAAGTGTTTGAATCGGCTTTGCTTGACAGTATTCTCAAGCTCGCGGTCATCCCTGTTGCTTGTGCACCTTTTCCTACCCAATTTCTTCCTTCCAGTCAACTTTGCATTTAATATGCTTTGATACAGCACTCTGTGAACAGCCACCCCTTTCAGTAATGACCTTCTGTGACTGAATTTTCAGCAGCCTTTACTCCAGTCTTCAGTGTCACATGATTCCTCAGAAATTATTTATTAACTTATTATAACTTCTAACTTATTATCAATGTTGAAAATGGATGTGCTATTTCATATTTGTGTGAAAACCATGATACTTTTTTCAGGATTCTTTAATTATATTAGTTCAAATGAGCAGCATTTATTTGAGGTCTTTGGTAACATTAAATGTCTTTATTCTCAATATTATTTTTTTTATAAAACAATACATTTTACTGACCCCAAACTTTGATATATTTATGTATATTCACAATGCATCTTTATATTGTTTCACTCTAATGATATTTGTGCCAAAAAGCTGCAACAATACAATAATTATTGGCATATTGGTTATCTAACACTTCAAACAAAAGAATCAATCTGTCGATACATTATCAGTTAATCTCTTCACATGATCATGAGGGAACTTGTTACAGCTCTCAGAAAGGGCCAAATCTCACCTCTGGAATGCCTCAGCTGACTTTTATGATATACCTTAACCAAAGTACAGTACGTCACTCTTAGCCAGGGATCAACCAAACAAATTCTTTCTGGGAGGGAGATTTTTGGAAAGGCCATATATACATATGGGTTATTTCACTGGCAGAGATCAAACAGAAAAAATAAATAGCTACTGAAGGACGAAGCAGACTTTATAATGAGTGCCCCAGTCATGTTTCTTAAATATAGTGTTGCATATTCTCTCCCCTCCAGGCAAGTCAGTCTAGAAGATTCCATAAATTCAACTGGCAGGAGAAGGCTTTCCCGAGATGACAGAGGAGCAGGAGTAGCGAACGAGCAAGAAGAAAGAGAACAGAGGGAGGATGAGGACGTGTAGTGTGGTAATGTAGACAAGTTGAAGCCTGCTCTGTTATCTATCTGACTCCTGATGACAAACATCTAACTGAGCCGGACCTGTTTCCTCAGCCTCAGTCCATCATGAAAACAAATTATTGTGTTCCTCAGAAGAAATGTAATCTTGAACAGCTATGAAAAAACAACATTAATTGCTTAGAAAAGTCATAGCACAGCTTTCATCAACAAACCAGGTGATTTGAGTTATTTTTCATTGTGAGTGGAAAAACACTCAAACCAACTCTGCTTTTTCTATAGTAGCAGCATGTACAGAAATAAAAAAATACACAACCCTGTACATTTCTGGAGAGCAGCTATTAGCCAGCTATAAAAAGAAACAATAAGTACTAGAGTTTGATCCTCTTCTATCAGACCATCAGAGGAAAAACTGCAAACTGATTTCCAGGTAGTTTTGAGTGATGGAAACAAAGTGCTGTAATCGATATCATCAACTCATGTGAACTAAGGGTCACACAAATTATTACTTAGTTCCTCACTGAAGTAGACATTTCATCCGAAACAACATGCAGAATACTAATTGCAGGGAAAGTCCCCTGGAGTAATCTACAGTTAAATGATTTTCATAAGAAAAATGGAACTAAAAATTCAGGAATTGAATATATTAGTATTTTTACTAATATTAGTATACATTATACTTATATATATTAGTATAAGTACACTGAAAACATTGGTGTAGCAACAATTTTCATTCATAAATTGCTAGTAAATTTCATAAACAATTACAAAGAAATTTCTAGTAACACATTGAACTAAACATGCCAACTTTTTAAAGATTTAAAATACTGACAGCCCTTGTATTTTAAGTTGTAGCCTATATATTTTTTTAACAGTTTAAGCACCATTTTATAGGTAGAAACATTAAGTGAAATTAAATTTGCCAATAACAAATTATTTTGAGAGTCACCTCTACTTGGGAATGAAACTGATCCTAGCAACCTTAAGCATTAGTATCCTTAGCCTACCTCATTATGTCAATCCAGGAGCCACAAAAAACTACCACCGCATTCTTCATTCTATTCAATACACAATAGACCCACATACAAATGTTCCTAACTGAAACCTGATATAAACACTGGCTGTCAAGACCATTTTACACTCACTGTTCTTTTCGGGCTGTCAAACTTCAATAAAACCTCTAAAAAAAAGAAGTGTTAAAGAAAGCAGTCCCGCAGTGAAAGAAACAGACCAGTCGACAG
The DNA here is from genome assembly GCF_001515625.1 of Sinocyclocheilus rhinocerous. Classification (NCBI taxonomy): domain Eukaryota; kingdom Metazoa; phylum Chordata; class Actinopteri; order Cypriniformes; family Cyprinidae; genus Sinocyclocheilus; species Sinocyclocheilus rhinocerous. The sequence goes on along the minus strand of NW_015638958.1, from coordinate 1,862,453 downwards.
ATAGACATACATGATAGTGCCACTAGGAAATGTTTCATACTGTCAGCGAAACCAAAAGACTGTTGTGAAACCACTTTGCAAGAGTATCAGCACTTGGTTTGTTTAGTATGATATCAAAAGAATCACATGAATCGGCACAAAGCTACACTAGTGTTTGAAGGCCCACACAGTCCAGAATGACTTCTGGCCCAGAAGAATGCAGGATAGAATTATTATTTTGAGGTAATGTTGCAGGATCAGATCTTCTATTTGTTCTCCAACACCACAAATCTTTAATTACAACGACAGACGCGTCTCTCAATGGATAAAAGGATCTAAAGGCAAAAGGAGAATCTGAGTGGTGTGTGAGCGCGTGTGATGTCGTCCTGAGAAAGAAAGCTGACTAATCCTAATCCTACACCAGACTTTCTTTCTATGCAGTGTCAGAAAGAGCTTCATGGGATAGAAGGCTAGCAAGCAGAGGTGAAGAGGAGGAATGTATCAGAAGGATGATTATAGCTTAGCTTATCTGGGTCCAGCTATGTTAAAAGCCCACTGTCTTCACTAAGGTCCTGGAACTACATTCCCGTTACTTTTTCTGGCACAAAAACAGGCATTTGAATTATTGATTTACAGCATTAAACAGATACATTTGGACAGATCAAATACTAGAATACACCCTAATTTATATAAATAAGCACTGCACTACATCGCTAAAGGTAGCTTGATACCAGATAAGCTACAGTATTTTTAAAATAAATCAACTATTGTCACAATACTTGGTTATTTCCCAACACTGCTAATGACTTGAGCAAAAGTTTGAAAAAAGTTTCAGATACTCAAAGCAGGTATTACGTGGCCTATAAAAACTACAGAGCCACAGGATAGAAGCACAAACAGGTGAAGTGATTGCATGCTAATGCACGGTTTAGTTGCTGAGCCAAAGCCCTGCAGGGACCAGCTTTAAAGGTGTAGTTTCTGATAACGCTGAATGATGCCTTCCGTGCTGCACACCTGCTCTCCTGATGCTTACGCCCAATTAGTGTTAGTCACTGTTGGATTATGTCTCTTTTGGATGTTAATAAATTATACATTACTGTTATACAATACTGTTTGTGGAGTCTGTACGTTTTTTGTTTTTGAAGGAAGTCTCTTATGCTTATCGAGGCTACAATTACTTGATAAAAAATACAGAAAACAATAATATTGTAAAATGTTATTACATGACAAATTGTCACACTTTATTTTAAAGTCCAGTTCTCAGTATTAGCTAACGATTAACTTCGATTTTTGCCTCAATAAACTCCCAATTACTGCTTATTAATAGTAAGGCAGTTGTTAAGTTTAGGATTAAAGATGTAGAATATGGTCATGCAGAATATGTGCTTTATAAGTACTAATAAACAGCCAATATGTTAATAATAGGCATGCTAATAAGCAATAGTGAGATACTATACTAAAGTGTTACCCTAAAGTGTTACCTAACCAAGTCTTTTTAATATATTTAATATAATAAAGATAAAATGTAATCTATTCCTGTGATGGCAAAAGCTCTAATTTTCAGTAATCATTACTCTAGTCTTCAGAGTCACATGATCCTTCAGAAATCTTTCTAATATTGCTGCTCAAGAAACATTATTATTGTCAATGTTGAAAACAGTTGTGCTGTTATTTTTGTGGAAACTGAGATACATTTTTTTTCTGTGTTCCTTGATGAATAGAAAGTTCAAAAGAACATTATTTATTTGAAACATGTATAATTGAATTAACATACAGGTAGTTCCACCCCAAATTCAGACCATTGGTTGACCTCATGTTATTATGTCTTGCCCAGAATAGTAGCACAGTTACTTAACAATGGGTATATTCAGCAGTGCAGGTCAAGGATGGCATGACAGTTAGTGCCAGATCTTCTGCCTGGACGGGAGCTTCTACTACTAGTCTCATCCGACAGCTGTCATGTACGTTTTCTGCAAGGTGACAACCAAACAGAGCAGTCGAAACCCCTAAAAAAAAGCCCTAACCCAATGGCTTGTATTTGTAGCTCTGTTTGCATGCACACTAAGAACATTCAGTGAATTGCACAAGAAGCAATCCACTGTCAGCCGTCCAACTGCCTTGTCTAAAAGCCACCCTACGTGTAGTTTCATGTTGTTAGACACCCCATTAATGCATTCTGTGCCGCTGAAAGGAGATGTGAGACCCGCGGAGGAGCTTCACGCCCTCTGACCAGCTCCACTTAAGAGCCACTCCCACAATGGGCCGTGACTCTATAGGTCAGGGGTCCTGTTTTGGCCCCTGGTTTCCAAGGTTACTGCCTAGCAGAGAAGAACGCTACTCAGTTCCCTTTTGTCCCTAAAATCAGGGCATCAAAAGCAGAGCAGAGCTAGAGTCTAGAGTAAGGACTCCCATCCAAATATTTTACAACAGTCACCAGTAAATGCATGTAGACACTGTGCCGAGTGAGTTAGATGGGGGTCCGAGCGCTCTGCGACCACCAAGGCAGATGACAGAAACAGGCAGGCTGCACTCCAACTGTGCATTTTGACCAGTTGATGGAAAAAGTATTCTTAAAATGCATTCAAAATTCGGAATAATTTGTAATATATAATTATTCACGGTATTTAGAAGTGCCCACAATAACAATATCGTGCATATTCATTACCGTGATATATCGCATTACCGAATACCGGCACAAGTCTATATGCAAATGGTCTTTTTTATGGTTTGTGGCAACCTATTAAGTGCTGAGAAAACTTCTTAGTAACCTTACTTTAATGGAACTGACCTGCTAGGAATGCAATGCAATTGTTTTTCAAACAAGAGTGCACTAATCTTTCTGCACATAAAATCACATTGATGATAACAATATGCTTCCATGACCATGAAGAGAAAATAAATGATAAATTGCTGTTATAAAAATTATATATATATATATATAT
>NW_015638958.1:1845435-1859086 GCF_001515625.1 Sinocyclocheilus rhinocerous | reverse complement strand
ATATATATATATATATATATATATATATAAATTTTTATTGCTATCCACTACCTATTATATAACAGAAGTGTTCTTACGCATGTATGTAAAATTATTTTGCCGCTCTTCAGTGTATCAAACTGAAAGACACCTGTAAACTCATTTTCAGATCACGTGCAGTAAAAATAAAGTTAAATGAATTCAAGTTCAGTGATGTGTACCGTTCAGCTATGTTTACAGACAGATCAGGCTTAATTCTATATGTGGCGGTCTATCTGGAGATACTGCAGCAAGTGCAAACAGACTCTAAAGTCACAGCAGACTCACCATTATTGCTGGCGCTCAATCACAATACAGATGAGACTGACGTCTGGATCGCAAGAGATTTTTTTCAGATTGTTTTAGAAGAAAACAATAGAGAGATATTCTTCGGCGCCGATGGCGATCTGTAGAGACGCGGTGGAGATGATCTGATGTCGGAGTCCTGCACAACGTAATGAGAGTTTCCCTCTCTGAGATTTGAACTAATCTGCACTGGAGCGGCTTCAGTGATTTATCAGAGCAACTCTACAGCGACACCTGGCGATTACATAGAGGAACTGCTGGATGTTTTCTTTAATAAATTCCTCTGATGGCAAAACTGAATTTTCAGCAGTCATTACTCCAGTCTTTAGTGTCACATGATCATTCAGAAATTCTAATGCTGAAATATGATCTTGAAAAAAAAAGATTATTATTTTTTTGGGGAAACCGGAATACATATTTTTCAGAATTTCTATTTTCTACTTTTGTCTTAACCATTTTAATGCATCCTTGCTGAATAAATGAATGAATTTCTTTCAAAATTTTTAATAAAATTCTACTGACCCCAAACATTTCAAATGTAATAATATACAGTAGTATAAAAAGGTATAGTATAGTGAACTCTTCTTCATTTCCGCTGTTTATCTGGATATGTAATTTGGAGCACAAATGAGACCTGAGGCTGTGCAAGTGTAAGAGCTGCATCAGCTTTATAAAATTTTTATACAGATAATGCATTTCAGATGGGAACGAACAGAACAGAATGATCAAAGATGTGTATCCTAAGCTCTGACACATCCTGTTGTTATTATTATTCATAGAACTAGACACAGACTCATATCTGGCCCCCAGACCTCCTTATAAAGAGTACGACTGACAGCACCCTGTCATTACCGCTCCTCTCCACTCTCTCTCTGATGACTGTAGCCTCTGGGCACACACCTGAGTGCACACTGCATACTTCCTGTCCTTTGAGGATATAGCAGAGACATCCTGAATGGTTTCATTTCAGGAACAGTAAATGAGTGAAAATAAATCAGCTTCTGGAGAATCTTGGTGTAACCCCACTGTAGCAAAATTGTAAAAAAATAAAATAAAAAAAAATCACACAAAAATTAAAATTTGCTTAGAATGTACTCATTCAGGCTATTCAGGATATAGATTAGTTTGTTTTTTCATTGGAACAGATTTGGAAAATTTTGGCATCACATCACTTGTTCATGGGGTGAATGGGGTGCCATCAGGATGAGAGTCCCAACAGCTGAGAAAGACATCACAATAATCCGTACGTAAAAAAACCCCCAATGTTTTAACCAATTCCTATTGCATTATAAATGTGGTTGTTGTAATATGAACACATTGCTTTTGCTAAAAAGTTTTTCCACATCTTTCCTGTGTTTTTAATAGCGCAAATATGTCGCCCTCTGCTGGTAACGTTAAAGCTGTGGTATTTCTGAGATTCAGAGGGTGTCACAAACAATAGCTTTATTCATTATAACAGTAGTACTTTAAATGGCTATAAAGAACAAGGATAACAGAAGCTATCATTAATATACTGTGTTTTATTTGTATAGTATGAAAAAATAGTATGTAGGTACAGGATTCAAAAGTGCACAATATTAGAAATGTGTAAATAGCCAGTAGTAAAATGTTGTTACAGAGACTAAGATGGATACATAACCCTCGTTCCATTTTTTGTTTATCCATTTATACCAGCATTTCAATAGTTGCATGTTTGATTGTCATATTTTTATTTTGTCTGTGCTCAACTGACATTTAAAAAATCCTCTTTGCTTTTTTGCCATAGGGTCAATAAAACAATAGTAATGCACATACTATATAATATAAGCACTGTTTCCACTTTGCTCTGTTGCCCCTGACTTGTGTCTACTCAGAAGGAAAAATCAGTGTTCTGTGGTGATCATTCTGGTTATTTTTCAGCAATTTAGTATAGCATGTTACAGCTGAGAATATCTGACTGGCATGCTCCAGGTTTTCAGGTTTTTGCAGGATTTCTTTGAAGGACTTCATGGTTTCTTAGGCTTGGTGTTGGTTCGTGCTGACTGCTGCACTTTGACACTGGTTGATGCAGACCTCGAACCCTCTAGGTTTTGAGCTGTGCAGGTGTATGTTCCTTGGTCAACCTCTCTGACCTCGTCCACCAGCAGTATTGTCTGAGTTCGCTGTCGGTTCTGTCCATCCACCTGCACTGTCTGCACACTGTCCTGGGTGTACAGCGGGCGCCCGATCTGATAATACAAAACATAAATTATCATTTAAAAGAAGTCTTTTAAATAATAGAAATATCATTTAATTGAATGTAATTTTTGTTTATGTATGTTCTGATAAGTTGTGTGTCTTTTCTCTAGTCTAACCTTTTGTCCAGGATATTCCCAGGTAAAATCCACCACCACGTCCTGCTTTCCTATCACAGTGCATGTCACCTGGAGATTCTGTCCCACTGCCACAGTGTCGGAGGAGGCCTGGATCGCAGGAGACGGAGGAGCGGCAGGATCTGCCGGGGTATAGACATTCTGAAATCATTTCTGAAATTTCTAAAGTCTGATTTATATGGTCGTGTGCTTATGTACCGGTTTCAGTTTGCTGTTGTGTGCTAACAACAGAGGAAATACTCACAGTTGACATAGATGAGCATGTATTTGGTTGAGCTCTGGCGAAGGTTTCCCAGGCTTGCTACACAGTACAGAGATCCAGCATGATACTGCTTCGGTCTGTGGATGGTGAAACCCTTCTTGACATCAAAGGAAATTTCTCGTCCATCCACCTTCACCTCCACTGGAGGAAATTCCTGGTGTAAAGTCACCTTTGCTAGCGGAGAAGTCACCTGACAGGGCAGGACGGTGGGCCAGCTAGTGCGAAGCTGAATGACCTCGTAATAGTCAGCGGAAGGTACAAACAACTCCTGAGGGTCTGAGAGAGGAATGGCAACAGACAATTGTCATCTCTAAATTTAAAGGTGACATATCATGAAAATCTGACTTTTTCCATGTTTAAGTGCTATAATCGGGTCCCCGGTGCATCTACCAACCCAGAAAATGTGAAAAAGAAGTCATTTGTTTTTGGCTGCAAGCTTGTGAAAAAACGAGTCGCTAAGATTTTGCTCCACCTGTGACATAGAAAGGGGATCTTATTATAATATTACTCCCCCTTCGAGCAAAGCATGCTAACTGTTCTGTTTTTGGCTCAGAAGTTTAAACTAATATGGTTTAAGACGCATGATTTCAGTGCGATAGACGTAAAAAGGGGCATAATAGGTCTCCTTTAAATTGAAATTCAAATAGTGATATTATGCAGTATGTAAATGATACAGTCAGTAATTATTGCAAAATAATTAGGATCAGGGCAGAAACCATAAAAACATTTTCATTACTTGAAATAAAATTAACTATATCATTGATTAAATTAAGTATAAATAATGTTGTATTATATTTTATTTCAGCTAGTTGACAAAGCAACATTTTTTCATTTTCATTTAGTTTGTTGAAGCTCTAAAATAACTAAAACTAAATAAACTTAAACTAAAATAAAATGGAATTCAAAATATTAACAAAAACTATAATGGTATATCAATGATTCTAAAATAACACTGGTGAAGACATATTTTATCTAATAATATTTTTTTAAATAATCTTTTTATTTAATAATCAATTTATTTTTCATTTATTAATTATTATATAACTTCATTATTATATATATTTTTGAAATTATTGTCTTAAAGCTTCTGCTAAGAAAAACATAGTTCATTGCAATGTATTAAACATGGGTCTAGCAACTTTTTTTTTAAAAATTTTTTATTTTGTGAAATCTGTTAACTGACTGCCCAAAATCTGCAGACTGCCTATCGCTTTTGGCAACTAGGGTTGACACATCCAAAGTACAGAACTTTTAACAGTTTTAATTTTAGATTTACGTCATGTTTTTGTTACCTATAAAATACTATAATTTGCACTCTGTTCATCACATTATATTCTCATATTACCCGAGAAAAAGATGAAGACTTTGACGCCTTTGTCATACTGTTTTCTGCAGTCTTTATCCTCACAGTACATAGGATAGCAGGTGAACTCCCCTGTATCTGCCGCTGTTGAATTTGCCAAAAACAGTGTACGATAACGTTCATGCTGAACTGTCCTGAAAATACAGACAAAAAACCAATTGATTATTGAACGCAATCTAATGTGATCACAGATTTAATCACTCAGATATTAGCTCATACCTGAGTCGTCCTTCATCATCCTCTTCCAGATATGCAGGAACAGCCCACTCTACAGGATTTCCTTTACATCTCAGCTCTAACGTATCGCCTGCATGGACAGTCAGCGTGTCCCCTGCTTTCTGGAACCTTCCCTTGTTTACCACCTGAGTGAGGTATGTCTGAGCTTCTTTAGGGGTCTCGGGGGTGGTTTTCACTTTAGGTTTGGAAGCAGGAGTCTTTCCTGGTCCCTTCCCAGATTTGGACTTGCCATTTGGTCTCTTCTCAGCTTTGGTCTTCAGGTCAGGTTCGACCTTTTGGCACATGCCTGTTTTTCATGTGACAAACCATTCGAAAACCATTCTGAAAGACTCTGTTCATATTTATTATGCTTTTAAAGATTTAAAAATATATATATGTTTATAAGTACACTCAGTAATTTTTACATTTATGCATTCAGCAGACACTTTTATCCAAAGTGACTTTGAGTTGATTTCAAAGTGCATTTTACCAGTTCATGTAGTCCCTGAAAACTGAACCCATAAATTTGAGTTTCATGCAAAACAAAAGCATTTTATATGCAACTTTTGATAAATGTTTTACATGCATTGCGTTAATACTTGCTTTGTACAGTTATATTGTTTTTCACAGTTTGTATTACCGAGAATCGTATCTACATAATGTACAATATGGCCTCTTAAGAGGTAAGATACTCACCGAACTGAATGATCAAAAGAGAAACAAGAAGAGAAAATAGCACCACCCTCCACTTCATGGCAGAGAAAATTCACAGCAACCACAAACAAACTTTAGTTCACTCTGTTATACCTTAAGGATACATGCAGAGAAGGGAGAAATAGAAAGGTAGCAGGAGAGGAGGAACCGAGTGAGAGGTCAGATGTTAACCAGAGTCGCATGAACACCCTAAATTCCTCTGGTTACACTCAGTGGATCCTTTCTGTGTTCATTCTACCAATCAGGGTCTGAGGAGAGCTGACCATCCAACTGAAAAAGCAGCCAGTGTTTATTTAGCTGTAAAAACTCAGAGGCATCAGTGAAAACATTTGTCACAAGGCAATTTGTAATTATTGAAGACTTCGTGTAAAATTGATGCACAGTGTTATGCATGATTACTAGTATATTCTACATTATATTACATTTACTTCAGTTATTTTTCTGGTGTATAAAAACAATAGAGCTAAAAATGCTAAACTAAGATACTAGTGGCCTGTAAACTCATTGCCCAGTATTTGCTGTGGAATGACCCAGTTTTCTAAGTTTCTGTTTGATAAATGAACTTTTCCACAACATTCTAATTTATTGAGATGCACCTGTAGTTCAGATCTGATTAGTGCAACACAGGTAGGATCTTGTGAATGGTACTATTGTTTTTTGTGTCCTCACAGTTGAAAGTAAGATTAAAGTCCCTTAAGGGCACATCAGTTCACTCAGCAACTTAGAGGAGCAGCTATTTTCTAGTCATGCAAGTCCTATACTTTACTGAAATGTCCAAAACTTTTTTCCAAGCTTACATTTTGTTACATAAATAAAAATCAACAATGAACTCTGAGTTTCTTTATTCTCGATTCTCTTTATTTAGCTCAAATCTTATATCTTAATGCTTAATATTTAAAATCTTGATACCTAACTTTTTTCCCATTTGATCTTGCTAATGCACACTTACAGTATATTTGGGACCTTTTTTTTTTTAAATGATTGAAGCATTTTTTACCAACATAAACTATTGTTAAAATCTTTTGGTCAGTATGATACTTTTTATACTTTTATTCAGAAATAATGCATTAAATTGATCGAAAGTAACAGTAGACATTTATAATGTTAGGAGTAGTATCAATAAAGACTGGAGTAAAGATTCCTGAAAATTCAGCTTTGCCATCACATAAATTAAATTTTTTAAAGTATGTTAAAATAGAAAATTTTAACATACTTTAAAGCAATTTGTGGAACATAATATTGCGGTGTTCAATATTTCTATGAATAAATCTCTGACAGAGACTATCAGCCAATCACTGTGTGCATGTGTGCTTGCCTTCAGGTCAAATAAAAGAGCCATTATTGCTGGAATAAAGCAGAGCACATGATTTCCAGGGCTTTTGTATTTTGCTCAAAAGCTGCAGACTATTTACTATTCATCTTAAAAAGAGAAAAAAAGCCCTAGTCTTATGATTTGACTTAGTCTGTCATATGTGAGAGATGAAAAAGAGGCCCGAATTAATTGATCTGATTTGTAGATCTTTTTTTTTAGTACATTTACCCGCCACAGTGCCAGAGGATAGATATTTTTACTTTATAAAATAAGGTGCTATTGTATTGTATTGTTTTGCATTGTATTGCATTGTAAAAGTCCTGTGCTCACCATGAAGGAGGCTTTGGTTGGGTTTTGGGGTTGCCTCCAGATAATGAAGACCGTGAGTAACATTATGATCAGGATCACAGTTACACTCACAACACCCCAGATCTCCAGAAACAACAAAGATCTGATAGCTTTGCTCATCAGCAGTGACAGAATAAGCACCAACACAACTGCAAAATCAAAGATATGAAAGAAATTTGCTTATATAATGGTCCAAGTGGTCATATTTTTTTGGTACTTCTGTGGATTTACTAAGGAATTTACTAAGGTTTTCTACATACCAAGAAAAACTGTGCAGGTTGTAACAGTGTTTGAAGTTTCATTGGTAGGGTATGAAGGGGGTTTTAAAAACCCAAACGTCAAAGTTGTGGGTGTGCGCAAATCATTTCCCTCTGAAGCCGTCTCTTGATACCTTGAAAGAAACCACTTTTAGCTTCAAAGATTTGTATCATGGTGTTAGAAGGGAAGTTTGGAGCTGGGAATACAACCTTAGTATGAGAATACATATAGCCTCAAGTGTGTAGGAGAAGAGGTTTCCAATCGACATCATATCAACCAATGCCTTCATGTCAAATAAAAGAGCCATTATTGCTGGAATAAAGCAGAGCACATGATTTCCAGGGCTTTTGTATTTTGCTCAAAAGCTGCAGACTATTTACTATTCATCTTAAAAAGAGAAAAAAAGCCCTAGTCTTATGATTTGACTTAGTCTGTCATATGTGAGAGATGAAAAAGAGGCCCGAATTAATTGATCTGATTTGTAGATCTTTTTTTTTAGTACATTTACCCGCCACAGTGCCAGAGGATAGTGTGGCCACCATTGGACTCTGCCGTAAGCTGACTACAGTGATTTGAACATAAGTCCATCTCTGGCCATGGCGAACAGGACATGGGGCATTGGGAACATGGACCCCAAGAGACTGCAAATGAAATGAAATGTCTGTTACTGTTCCAATACATAACAGAGATTCAGATCTCAATGTGTGACTCCTTTACCTTGTTGACAGAGCGCACAGGGACCCGACTGCCACAACGTACTTTGCAGCAGCCCAGCCAATGTAAGCAAAGGCCACAGGCAAAGGACTCTGAACGCTGAGTCGGTAGTACGGCATCATCAAAGTGAGAGCAGCCGAAACGCCAAAGTACGCCAGGAAACAGATGAGCAGAGACACCACGATACCCACAGGTATAGACTTCTGAGGGTTCTTCACCTCCTCACCTGGCAAATCAGTTTAAAAGCATGACTAGAGATAATACACACTAAGTTTTAAAAGTTTGGGATGAGCTAAATTTTTTTTTTTTCATTTATATTTGTATTCAGCAAGGATGCATTGAATTGATTAAAAGTGACTGTTGCCAGAGCGCACAGGGACCCGACTGCCACAACGTACTTTGCAGCAGCCCAGCCAATATAAGCGAAGGCCACAGGCAAAGGACTCTGAATGCTGAGTCTGTAATATGGCATCATCAAAGTGAGAGCAGCCGAAACACCAAAGTCACTTTGATGATGCCATATTACAGACTCAACATTCAGAGTCCTTTGCCTGTGGCCTTCGCTACTTTCGAATATTTCATATTATCACTATTTTTACTGTATTTTGATAAAATAAATGCAGCCAAAGTGAACAAAAGACTACAAGAGAAAACATTAAAAAATTGCTCATTATTAATGTTTTCAGATTTACCTGTAGTTGCAATGCAATCAAAGCCAACAAATGCATAGAAACATGTAGCTGCCCCTGCAAGTGTTCCTTCAAATCCAAATGGAAAAAAGCCACCTACTCCATACTGAGTGGTGATGTTGATGGTGGATGTTAGGTTTAAAAAAAAAAGTTTTAGAAAAGAACTGAAGATATGACTGAATTTGCAGTAGCATGCTAACATACTAGTCCTACTATTTTTTGCCATAATGGAAAGAGTAGTATGCTATTTGGTATAGAACATACAGATTTGGCATTTTTACCTATTTTGTGTAACTTTTGTCAGACCAATCAAATAATGTGTCAAGAAAGATATAAAAAAAATGCAACTGATTTTATTTTTCCAAATGTGGTAGTTTGTGCATTCGATTAAAATTTGTATTATATGTACTTTATACTGCATCAAGTAGTATGCTAGTATTCTATACTGAACATACACAGATAATTTTAATATGTTTGCAGAGCGAAAGGATTACACTGAATATTACTACAGTACACTGCCAATTCCAATAAATAATAAATGCAAATGTACTCACTCATGCTTTGCTGTTGCATTCAGGATGATGTCTTCAGTGATAAACCAGTTCTGTAGGTTTCCCTTGATGAAGCCAGCGATGATGACAAATACCAACACCAGTATATTAACACTTCTAAATATCTTGTTGACCGTGGTTGATTCTTTCACGCATACGCAAGAAGACCTGTGAGAAAAATACGGTAAGTAATGTCTAAGCCTTTGCCATAGATGCTAAATAATGAACTAGACAGTGTATGATAGTCAGATACCAGAGAAAATCATTATGAGACCAGCTGCAAAGAAGTCTGGGTAAGCTGCCAGCCCAGGCAGGTTCATGGCTGCATATTTGCTAAAATAATTAGCCATCACATTTCCAATAAGATCATCGAATGTACCACTCTATGCCCTGGCCACACTTGATGTGCCTAAACCAAGAGAAAGCTCCGTTAGTATTTGACCTTTGACACTTTTATCTATCTATCTATCTATCTATCTATCTATCATAATATATTTGAATTTTTATAGGCCTTTAATTTCTATTTACCGATGACATAAGACAGTTGTAAATTCCATCCTGTGGTGAAGGCCCACACCTCTCCTACAGTCACATAGCTGTACAGAAAAGCAGAGCCAGTCTTAGGAACCCTTGCGCCAAACTCAGCATAGCAGAGCCCAGCAAAGACAGAAGCTAAAGCAGCAATGAAGAAGGAGATGATAATACTTGGTCCAGCCAGGGTCCGGGCCACCTCTCCAGAGAGCACATAAACACCGGCCCCTAAGGTGCTGCCCACTACCAAAGCCACCAGATCTAATGTTGTAAGACAGCGACGAAAGGTGGAGACCTCTCCCTCTGGTTCCAGGGGCTTCCTGCGGCACAGGCCCCTCAGGAAAGACCGCATTGACTGCATTATTGGCTGTTATAGGTGAGTGAGAGTAAAATTTTAAAGGTTTACTTTAATGCTAAATCAAATTTGTTTAAATGAATTGTTCACCCAAAAATGAACATTTGCTGAAAATGTACTCAACCTCAGGACATCCAAGATGTGGATGAGTTGTTTGTTTGGATTTGTTTCTTACAAACACACACTTGTGGATTATTGTGCTGTTTGGACTCTCATTCTGACGGCACCCATTCACTGCAGAGGATCCATTGGTGAGCAAGTGATGTAATGCTACATTTCTCCAAATCTGTTCCGAAGAACAAACAAACTCATCTACATCTTGTATGGTGTAAGGGTGAGTAAATCTTAAGCAAATTTTTGTTTTTGGGCGAACTATTTCTTTAAACGAATGACATTTTTCTGCATTTTTATTAAGCTAAAATTAATTTCGTTTTTATCATTTTATCATCATATCAAATGTCATTTTTAATATCATTTCCATGCTATTGTGTCTTTGGGCAACTAATCTGGATTATGCTCAGTAATCGGCCTGAAAAATAATAGTTTTTAATCCTTTGCATGCTGCTCATTTATTTGTCAATTCAATTGCCCTCCCATTTACCTTATCACAATGTCTTCATGTTTTCACAAGTACTGAGATGTTTTTCTTTGTTTCTTTGCTTTGAACTCTTAAAAAAACAAAAAAACAAAAACAAAAAAATCTCTAATTTAAGTATAAACAGATCACTAATATCCGTCACTAACTATCTTTATGATCCACAAATGATTTATTTTTAAAATCAAATTAAAGAATAAAACATGGTATAATGGATCCACTGTAAATTATTAAATCATTTCATTCAAGTGATTTTGAAAAAAAAAAAACTCAATCTCATTTTATAGGCTATTTTAACTTCATTAACATTACATTAATCTTTTCATTGGTGTATTGGTTCATGCAACAAAAATGATGCAGTCAGGTGTCCTTCACTTTCTACTGTAGCACTTATCCTCTTCTAAACTCTAGACAGAGGTCTGTTCTGTGGCTCCATGAGATAGTAATGAAGAAGGATAGACAAAGCTGCCTTCATGACTTGACAGCAAACGTCGAAGTTGTGGGTGTGTGCAAATCACTTTCCTCTGAAGCAGTCTCTTGATACCTTGAAAGAAACCACTTTTAGCTTCAAAGATTTGTATCATGGTGTTAGAAGGGAAGTTTGGAGCTGGGAATACAACCTTAGTATGAGAATACATATAGACTCAAGTGTGTAGGAGAAGAGGTTTCCAATCGACATCATATCAACCAATGCCTTCAGGTCAAATAAAAGAGCCATTATTGCTGGAATAAAGCAGAGCACATGATTTCCAGGGCTTTTGTATTTTGCTCAAAAGCTGCAGACTATTTACTATTCATCTTAAAAAGAGAAAAAAAGCCCTAGTCTTATGATTTGAATTTTTCTTTGATTGAATGATTGAATGATTGAATGACAATCTCATTTTATAGGCTATTTTAACTTCATTAACATTACATTAATCTTTTCATTGGTGTATTGGTTCATACAACAAAAATGATGCAGTCAGGTGTCCTTCACTTTCTACTGTAGCACTTATCCTCTTCTAAACTCTAGACAGAGGTCTGTTCTGTGGCTCCATGAGATAGTAATGAAGAAGGATAGACAAAGCTGCCTTCATGACTTGACAGTGGTCGGCTGGCACACGTTCTCTTTGTGTAGTGGCTTTCTAAAATCTGCCAACTGGAGATTTACAATCCATGCTAATCCTGCCAGGAATCTGCTACACACTGCATTCTATAGCACTGATTACATGCCATGCCAACATAAATGTACAGAACATAGAGCTGCAAAAAAGTTCTATTAGTACTATTCTACTGCAAAAATTGGACTTTTCTATTGTGACTATTTTATGTAGGAAACTGTTATTCGTTAATTTACATGCATTATTTTATGTTTTCTAAAATGCATGTGAACTGAAGCAGGATTTGAAATATTTTCCTTATTAATTAATTAATTAAATTTTTTTTTTTTTTGCATTTATTTACACCTGCTGTTGCACTGAAAATATGCACTGAATGCACTGAAGTAATGCATGATAAAAAGAAGAGCCAAACAAAAAAGTTATGACTATAATGATAAAATGTTATGACTATAATGACTAAAGAGCTTGCAAAGACATTTCTTAACGCATTGAATCAGTAAGTGAATGTTTGTTTCTTTATCTTTGCAGTCTGTATCTTTGTAATAACCATCTAAATATATCCGTCCCTTTCACACCAATAAGGCCAAATGATTTTTACAACAATATATACAAGAGTGGACTGTTTGACCCACCCACTGAATGGCATTAGCAACAAAGTAGCCTTTCGTTCCACATTTTCTCACTGGCCCCATAATGTGCTCATAATTGCAGCCAAGGCACAGGGTGAGGATAAAATTCCATGTTGAAAACCAAAGAAAGATTTATAACATTGCTGTGAGGTTATGATGACCATCTATCTCAGCAAATATTCACACAATAAAACAGGACATGGTTTCATACAAGAAACAAATAGGACATTCTTATTTATTAAACAATTTCAACAAACAGTTCACTTTCTGTACACTAAATGGCAGCCCAGCTTTGCCATGATTTCCTGTTTACTGACTACAAAGAAATCAGGACTTAGATGGTGACCTTCATGATTTGTAGTGCAGAAAGTTAACACATTTAATAATGCTTTATGTGACTCCAGCAATTAAAGCATGTTTTACCATTAACTGTAACAAATGTGTTTGAAAAATACTGTCATTATGTGAGTGTAATGAGATGACACTGTATTTAGGAAGAAAAGTTTACTGTAAATGCGTAGTGGCTGTATCGGCCCCCTCTCCCTCCGTTCTGCTCTACTATGCTGTTCTGATCTTGGATTCCTCACCCTCTTACCGGAATGACAGAAAGGCTCGGACAGAAATAGCCCTGTCACAATCTCACGCCAAGGCAGACATGATCAGCCACTGGATACTAAGAGCATATCAGAAAACACTCTCTGCTTTTCTCTTGAAGTTTATTCAGAAGACACTGTGTTTAACTTACCGTAGTTTGTACATAGCTGCAATTCAGAGTGCTTCATTAACTGTTCATATAAACAGTTTAAAAGATGTCTCTGCCAAATATGGGTTAGGCTGCATTTCCAAGCAAGATCTTTCCTCAAGATCTTTTACGTTTACTCTTTCAACTTCATGGCTATATAATTAAGCCTGTATGCACACTGCTGTGAAAATTTTTTGCACCCTTCCAGTTTTTTTTTTTTTGCATATTTGTCACACTTAAACGATTCAGATCATCAAACACATTTTAATATTACACACAGATAATGCAAGTAAATACAAAATGCAGTTTTTAAATGCTGATTTCGTTTATTAAGGGAAAAAGCTGTCCAAACTGGCCCTAGATGAAAAATGAATTGCCCCCTCCTGTTAAACCATGAAAGAACTGTGAATAACCACATTATTTTAGAAAGCTGAGTTAAATTTCACTAGCCACACTCAGGCCTGATTACTGCCAGACCTGTTGAATCAAGAAATCACTTAAATAGAACCTGTTTGACAAAGTGAAGCATGCTTAAAGAGCAACACATCATGCCACGATATAAAGAAATTCAAGAGCAGATGAGAAACAAAATAGTTG
>NW_015638958.1:1826070-1845228 GCF_001515625.1 Sinocyclocheilus rhinocerous | reverse complement strand
AGTGGTGAACCTGCCCAGGAGTGGCCAGCCTTCCGAAATTACTCTAAGAGCGCAACGACGACTCATCCTGGAGGTCATAAAAGAACCCAGAACAACATCTAAAGAACTGCAGGCCTCACTTGCCTCAATTAAGGTCAGTGTTCATGATTCAACAATAAGAAAGAGACTGGGCAAAAACGGCATCCATGGGAGAGTTCCAAGGCAAAAGCCATTGCTGACCAAAAAGAACACAAAGGCTTGTCTCACATTTGCCAAAAAATATCTTGATTATCCCCAAGATTTTTGGGAAAATATTCTGTGGACTGATGAGACAAAAGTTGAACATTTTGGAAGGTGTGTGTCCCATTACATCTAGCGTAAAACCAACACAGCATTTCATAAAAAGAACATCATTCCAACGGTCAAACATGATGGTGGTAGTGTGATGGTCTGGGGCTGCTTTGCAGATTCAGGACCTGGACGACTTGCCATAATTGATGGAAATATGAATTCTGCACTCTATCAGAAAATCCTGAAGGAGAATGTCCGGCCGTCAGTTTGTGACCTTAAGCTCAAGCGCATTTGGGTTATGCAGCAGGACAATGATCCCAAACACACCAGCAAGTCCACCTCTGAATGGCTCAAGAAAAACAAAATTAAGGTTTTGGAGCGGCCAAGTCAATGTCCGGACTTAAATCTGATTGAGATGCTGTGGCATGACGTTAAACAGTCCATTCCATTCATGCTCGAAAACCCTCCAATGAGGCTGAATTGTATTTACTCGGGTTATCTTTGTGTAATATTAAAATTTGTTTGATGGTCTGAATCATGTATGACAAATATGCAAAAAAATGTAAAAACTTTTTCACAGCACTGTATATACAGTGTGTGTATACACAAAATATTATCTCAACACATATGATGCATGACTACACTCTTAATTGTATCATTTCATCTGAATATCAAAATTTGTGAGATTCAGCTGGTCAAAACAATTTTTGAGGTTAAATTATCTAATTTTGTTTCTCCAAAAAACTGTGATCTGTGACATTTTATTATGTGTAATGTTACAGGTTTGGGGGCTTATCTGTTAATGAGTGATTTGTGAAAACCTAAATGTTTTTAAATTTATGCTATTTTTTTCTGAAAAGTCTTTGATTTAGTGTTATCATTTTTTACATTTCATACTTAATATAATTCCATGAAATAGATGTAGACATCTTTGCTATTCACAAGAACCTATAGACTAACTGAGTGAAATTAATTGGAATTCATAGTGGCGCTTTTATGACATATTCATTTAAATATGGGCAATTAAATATGAATATTTTTGTAAAGACAATTTTCAATAGAACTGTTCATTTACTATTTTACATTAATGGCACTTATATCAATGACACTTAATATAAAGAATGATATCAAAAATACGTTAAAAGCACATTGTTCTTGAGAAGGCACCATATATAGCTATATAGCTACATACACTTGCAGAGACCGTGCTCAAGTAAATAGCATATGGGCATTCTGAATGCTATATTTTCTTTGGTTGTCATAACTGCATAAAAAAAAATTCATATATATATATACACACAAATATATATACATATATATATATATGCAAGCTTGTATCAGCCATAATTTACTTGAAAATGCTTACCTTAATTTCTTCTACTATCATAATATTACTTCTACTTCTAATATCATACAAAAAGGAGTCTTATTTCGTAATGTTTCAGATATTAAAGGTGCATTTAGTTAGTAGGCTACTAGTTTACTATTTAGCTGGCTATTTGTCCCAAAAGTAACGGGTTCTGTACTTTTATGTTTGTTTTTATAAAGAGGCAAAAATACTTTACTAGCCTATATAAAGAAAACTATGTGAATTGCATACCACAGATGATCATTTGATGTTAACATGGTGGATGCCATACAGGAACACGTTTCGTGTAGAATAACGATGTTTAATTCCCATTTCAGTTAAACATTTTCAATGTCAAATTTATTTAAATGTTTTATTTATTACATTTATTAGAATTTATTTGTGTTAAACTTTGCCGAGTAGAATAGCCTACTGTGCATTTGTTTCTCAAATTATCATCTTGATTTAAGACTTCACAGGAATCCCCAAATTAGCTGCCTGCATATGCAGATCAGGAGGTGCACTTCAGATAATACTGTCTAAAAAACCAACGCCTCGTGTCTTCACTGATAGTAATCCCTACGTCATTTGTGAGAAGTGGCTATCACGACACGCTGTGGACATTACATCATGGCTGCTTATCCTGAGCTGAATACTGCGTGCGGTTTGCGCCGCATACGTTGCGTCAGAGAAGAACAGCTGATACATGCACAGACGTTTCTCAGCGAGACCACTGACGAGAGACAACGGACCACCGTCAACCGGAGCTCGAGACTCCCTGAGATTAAGGTAAAATGTTGCTTTTGCTGTTGTTATTATTTGTAATTATTCTTAACGAATGCATTAGGAAATAGTGGGACACATATTGTAGCATATAAACGCGCGTTTCATAGGCAAATGGTGCCACTTAAATAACTTTAGCGTTCAGAGATGAGTTCACATTTTTCTCTACTACCAGTAGTATCAGTTTTTCCTACTAAACTTTATATAGACACTCAGTTTTATAAAATAAACACACGTATGATGATTGCAAATGTGAAAAGTTGATTAAAAACCAAAGGTCTTAAGATTATGATTGTAGTAAACGTCTTTTTTATGTCATATCAGATCAGCTGAGGATAATTTTCATTCATTTTTGTATTAATTTAATTATAATTTGTGGTATTGCTGCTTGGGTGGGGCTGTGAATATCTTTCTCAGACCTTGGATGTATTCCTGACTCAGACAGGGAGACATGCCTATTTTTGGACTCCACTGACACACATTTACAATTTTAAACAGTACAGAAAGTTGCCTATGATCTTCTATTTTCTATTTTTATTTTATTTTGTTTTACAAAAGTCTGCAGAGTCAGAGTTCACAATCAATAATGCTAACAAAACATATAAGAAGAAGCGAGAAATTTGATGAATTGTCATTGTGCAGTAACTGCATGCATCTTCCGGATGATTTGTGCACAAGTTTGGCATTATAACAGAGAATCAAATTTCCATTGGTCCACTGCAGACTGGACGTTCCTCCATCACTGAGAGTTCCCTGTTCTTTATTTGCCTGATTATGATGTAGTGAAAGAGAGCATAGTACTGTATAAGTTCACTAGGTGGAGCCAAGAGTATCCTGTGGAAAATGTGGCTTTGCCATCAGCATTTAAACCCATAGGGAGTAGAAATGGTTTGAATTAGGGGGAAATTATTTTTTAGATCATTCCTATGTGATTAAACAAAAGTCATAAAGATTGAACGGTTTGGGATACTTATAGGAGTAAACTTATGGAAACATTCATAGTTGATTTGCTTCAGAAGCAATGTATTTTTAACTACACTGTGAATAGAGGACTCTGGATAATATAACATATTTCCATTGTTGCTTATAGTAGACATATCTCAGATTCCGAAAGTAATGAACTGCTATTTTAAAAAGCACATTGCATTTTGTCTTTAATCATACACAAGCTAAGGACAGACTGACATTAATTAGTTTCTTCTTAATTCTCTCTCCAGGTTCAAGATTATCATTCCATTGGCAACCAGAAACTGATCAAACATGGGCAAAGTAAGCCAAAACTTCTACTTGCAATATGTTGATGTAACGTTTGCATTTTGGTCATGTAGTTAGAAAAATGGCCACAAAGACATGACCTCTGCCTCCTTTCTCATGGTAACGAATCTCGTTTTCCATCTATTGTAGTTCAGAGAGTATAGGATATCACAGTTTTCTTTATGGAATCTCAGAGGTCAATGAGTTACTCATTAAAAAATTAGATCTGTTGCTAACACCACAATGCCACATGTAGACATGTGGTGGCTCAGTGGTCTTATTTTTGAGCTATTATTTCATTCTTGATATCTTACCTATTTTTTTTTGAATAGGTAGTAGCAAAAAGCACACTAATAATTCATTATGTATTATTGTTGCTTGTAAAATTAAGCATCACTATTGCTTTTGCTATTATTAGGATTAGGGATTTGAATAAACCTCTAACCCTAAGTATTAAACCTTGTTTGTGCTACGCTCATGAATAATACCTTAAATTATGCAGCTTATTGAGGAGAGGTGAGCTATTACTTTTGTAAGTGCTCAAAATTTACAAATGCAGAATGATAAAACATGAGAAAAAAAACTTAAATTCAAGGAGGGACCATGCTGGTGACATACTGAAAACCATATAGCAATGGTTTCCACTTGCCACATGGTGGGGAGTTTGCCATTGATGTGTAGTAATCACATTTTCTTTAGAAAATGTCCTTTATATTGTTATATTTTGTAAGTTTATGTTTTATTTCACAGTTTTGTTCTTTCTGTAGCTGTAGCTGAAATACTTTCTCAGTGACATCTTAGATGTTTTCTGAAAGTAAGAAACTGCTTGCCACTACACTAATGACATAAAGCATTTCTTATAATATTGTAGAAGTGTGCCTGGCCGGATGTTTGTTTGCTGAGGTCGGTGTTGCTAGGGGTCTGTTGCTGTAGACGTGGAACCCTACAGCTGCTGTGTTGAGCGATAGCTCCTGGACAGGCCTTGAGCATGTGCACAGAAGCATGATTGGGAGGACCCTGGCTCTGTGCCCTACTAGACACACCAGCAAGGCCAATATAACCGGGAATAATTGTCGGGAGACAGTGAGTGCAGAGGAACTTTGAAAATGCACAGTCATGCAGCATTTATGCCCTGTCAGATGTGAGGTCTGCTGCTCTCTGAAGGAGAACAATCCCTCTATAGATTCAGTAGGGTTGAAAGTGTAAGGTTACAGACATTTAAGTCGCATACAGGCTTTCTGTCTCTCTCGGTCACACACAAACTGACTTTTGCTGCTGACCATAACACACAACTGCTGCACTGACAGGTGTCAGCTGTCCACTCTATAGTCCCGCCTGGGTTTGGACTAAAGGCCAGATGGGGGAGAGTCTGATTGTTGGTGTAAAATTACACCTGTCCCACCCATGAGCAACTTAAAATACATTTTTGAGTTCAGTATAATGCATGAGACTGTAAAAGACATCTAAATGCACTGCAAAAAATAATTGTCTTCATCAGCATTTTGTTTTGTTTTCAGTAAAAATGTCCAAACATCCTTAAAACAAGATGAGTTAACTTTAGAAGATAATGATTTCTGATCATTCTAAATATTTTATATATTTTTATATACACTACTGTTCAAAAGTTTTGAAAGAAATCAGCAAAGATGCAGTAAATTGATCAATAGTGACAGTGAAGACTTGCATTGTTACAAAATATTCCTATTTCAAATAGATGTGAACATTCTATTAATCATATAGCACAGTTTCCACAAAATCATTAAGCAGCACAACTGTTTCTAACATTAATAATAATAAGAAATGTTTGTTGAGCGCCAAATTAATGTATTAGAATGATTTCTGAAGGATCATGTGACACTGAAGACTGGAGTAATGATGCTGAAAATTCAGCATTGCCATCACAAGGATATTACATTTTTTAATAAATTAAAATAGAAAAATGTAATTGTGTAATGTGTAATATTTCACAATATTACTGTTTATACTAAATTATCTTGTTTAAGCATAAACCTCACTAAATTTATGCTTGAAGACAGAAAAAATATTTGAAAAGTCATAATATTGCATGCAGTTTTGCTTCAAGTAATTTAATCTTGTAATATGGAAAGAAAACATTTTGAATGCTTATTATTCATTGGGTTTGATTAGATTAATCTTGCAACAACTCTTGGACTTCACCGTTCAATAAAAACAAAGACATTTATCATTTTTGTTATAGGAATTCAGAGGTACAATTGCAGATCACCCTGACTTTGATGCAGGCAGTGATGCAGAGGCCCTGTATGATGCCATGAAAGGCTTTGGTGAGTGTCAGGACTCCTCATCTATAGATGTTAAATATGAAGCCAGTGGCTGCTGGGATATACCTATGATCACTTAAAAGTATTCTCTTTTGTGTCACAGGAAGTGACAAGGAGGCCATCTTAGACCTGATTACCTCACGAAGCAATGCTGAGAGGCAGGAGATACGTGCTGCCTACAAATCACAGTTTGGGAAGGTACTGGAAAATCTCCGGCAAGCATTCAGTAAATGGATAAAAGACTTATAGAACAAAATGCACTTTATCAAAACTATGTTATTTTATAGGATTTAATTGATGATCTGAAATACGAGCTGACAGGGAAGTTTGAACGTCTGATTGTGGTTTTGATGAGGCCTCCAGCCTATCATGATGCCAAAGAAATCAAGGATGCCATTAAGGTATGTAAGAATCTTGATGCTTTGAGAATTTGAGACTTTCAGTTAAATGTGCTATGCCTGGCTGATGGAATTGCACTGAAATGAACTATTAAAATGCATGGCTTGTATTTAGAGAGATGTGTTATGCTGTATTATTTGATTCTGTCCTTAATATATATTTAATTATTATTTTTTCAATATAATAACAAAATGGCTAAAGGACGTGTGGTCTTTACTATATCTGTCAATCAGCTAAACAGAACAGAATAGTGACTTACAACCTCATCTCTAAGCATCATTCATTAAAAGGCCAATTACAATATCAGCTATATTCTCTGTTATTTACTGCCTGTTTTGTTCTGTGAATCTATTTTGCTGTTGCTATCGTTAGGATTCGGTAAGTGATTTTCCTTAACTAATTAAATGGCAATAGTTAGGCCAGTTCTTTCTTTAGTGAGTGTTAACCATTTCATGATCTGTATGGCTGTGAAAAATCTAAAAGGATTTAGCCAATCAGGACTTCAGTAATAGAAAACAAACATGGAAGAAATGTCTGACTATACCTTTGGAAAAGAAATAGATTTACATATTTAATATGTATTTATCACAGATATAGAACCTGCTTCGTTTCAACTCTTAATGGGGAGTTTAAACCTAATTTGCTGTTTATTGCAGATTTTAACTGCTTTCTGCAAATGCCTTGTTACAACAAAAGACTGCATGGTTTGAAAAATGTTTGCAATACTAACTCTATCCTATATGACACAATAATCTTCTCTCATTTGAACACATATTCAATTTCAATGCTTAAATACTTATAATTAATACTTAATTTCAATATTTATACATATTCAATACTGTAATTTCTCTGTCTTTTAAGTAACTGCACTCTTATCCCTCTGAATAATTATACTAGCTGACTGTACATTATCATTTACAAATAGACAAATACTAATTAAAGAGACAGAATATGCGATTTGTGTCGCTCAGTAATGGACCTTCATGCTCTGCTTTAAAGGGAGCAGGAACAGATGAGAAATGTTTGATTGAAATTCTCGCTTCAAGAACCAATGAGCAGATTCATAATCTGGTGGCAGCATACAAAGATGGTGAGTTTTTTTTTTTTTTACACAAGTTAACCAGAAACCAGAGATTCTTCTGAACTGAGGCAAAGCCTGACTCTGTGATTGTGTTTACAGCATATGGCAGAGACCTTGAAGAGGATGTTATAGGGGACACATCTGGACATTTTAAGAAGATGCTGGTTGTTTTGCTTCAGGTGAGTCAAATCTTGTATATGTTAATTTATGTTTATATATCAAAGGTTTAGATATTTATGATTTGAAAACCTTCATGTTGTTGTTTTTTTGGAAATCCAGAAGCTGTATAAGTTAATTGTGTCTTGTTTCTCAGGGGACCCGAGAGGAAGATGATGTTGTTAGTGAAGACCTCGTGGAGCAAGATGCTCAAGTGAGTGTGAATATTAGAATATTAGACTTAGAACTAGCTATAAATTACAATCTGTTTCAAACAGATCACTGGATAAATTATACTACGTACAAATCAGTATTACATTGATTCTGATTGGTTGATTGTGACCTTCTGTGGTCAAATGTTATTTACAATGATTGTATAACTCTGCGCTCTCTTTCTTCCCACATAAAGAAAATAAAATGTAACTGAATATTCTATGCTTATTTACATATTTATTTGGCTCTTTAGTGCATAAAGGCAACAGGAAAACTATGTAGCATACTAGAATATCCTACCATGCAACTTAGCAAGTGTGTTTTTGACCTCCTGACTTGCATCCTGAAAGAATGATTGTGTGTAATCTCACTGTGTAGGACCTGTATGACGCAGGAGAGGCACAGTGGGGCACAGACGAGGCCAAATTCATCATGCTGCTGGGAAACCGAAGTGTGATCCATTTGCAGTTGGGTATGAGAACCGCAGCCACACACTGGACACAGAGATTTCTGCTGACTAACACCCCTCCTCCACTACACAGTCTCTCTTCTGTGTCTGTAGCACTCCTCACCGCACTGCCGATTAGATTTGACCATCAGGTTGCTGCTTTTAATAACCTGACACAAAACCACTGTGCAGTGACCTAAATGATGTGTGATTATGCAAGATGCACCACTGCGCAATTTTATGATTGTTAATGAATTTAGATTATTAATGGTTAAGATTCATTGCAATATTCGGATTAACCAGTGTAACATGGATAAATTCTGTATGACGTAACAGCAAATAAATAATTGTGTTTTTCAGTATTTGATGAGTACCAGAAAATTGCTGAGAAGTCAATTGAGGACAGTATTAAGAGTGAGCTCTCCGGAGACTTTGAAAGACTTATGTTGGCTGTCGGTAAGCTTTGGCACCATGCAATCAATACCTGAAAGCTCACTGCTGCATTTTCTCTAAGATCTGCTTTTTTGTTTATCTCCCATAGTTCAGTGCATCAGGAGTAAGCCCATGTTCTTCGCCAAACGGCTTTACAAATCCATGAAGGTAGTGTTACCTGTTAGAATGAATTGCTAAAATTGCATTTCTCAAGGCTTAAATCAATGCATTGTCATTTTTCCCATCTGTCTGCAGGGTCTGGGCACAGCTGATAACACTCTGATCCGCATCATGGTCTCCCGCTCTGAGATTGACATGCTGGACATCAGAGAGTGCTTCAGACTGCGCTATGAGAAATCTCTGTACAATATGATTCAGGTGCATATACACAAACACATCAGAATCCAGACATTTCTGCATTCTGTCAGTACATTCATGTGTGTTACATTTATTATTGTTTGAAATAATTTCCAATACAGTGAGGTTTTTCTCCTTGGCCTTATGATTGCGTTTGTCATTTGTGTAGTTACATAGCATTTGTGTAGTTACATACATAGTTACATAGCAAATATGGTTTATTCATGTCGTACATTGATGGCTCATATTTTTTTAAAGTTACCCACAGGGTGCACGTTGTGTGTGTCTGTAAATCAAATAGTAAATAATATATTTTGCCATGTGTTAACCCAACAGGATGACACATCCGGGGATTACAAGCGCACCCTGCTGAAACTGTGTGGAGGAGATGATGAGTAAGCTTTTTTAAGGGTCATTTTTTAAATGTTAAAAATCCTAGCTTTATATGCAGAGATAACTATAAGTGAACCATTCAAAGGCCGATTCCTCTCAAAAACTTAAGTCATTATTATGTACATTGCATTTAATGATTCTAGTGGTGCAGAAATCACAAACTTCTCTAGATCAGTTTTGCAGTAACTATGAACAATCAGTAGAGGGAGACATTGGTCCATCATAAAACAGGACAACATTTATAGTATCCACAGTTTTAGATATATAGAAAAAAGACACGAGTTTCTATCTATACTTTCTTTAAATGTTCTTTTAATGCATGCTACTGTTGAAAAGTCTGAGGTCAGTAAGTATTTTTTTATGTTTTTCTTATGTTAGTCTCTTATGCTCACCAAGGCTACATTTATTTGATGAAAAACACAGTAAAACAGTCATATTGTGAGATATTACTACAATTTGATTTTCTATTTGAATGAATAGAAATATAGCTGAATTTTCAGCAGCCATTACTCCAGTCTACAATGTCATATGATTAGAAATCGTTCTACTATGCTTATTTGGTACTCAAGAAACATTTCTTATTATTATCAATGTTGAAAACAGTTGTGCTGCTTAATATTTTTGCGAAAGTCATGATAAATTTTTTTCAGGATTCTTTGATGAATAGCAATAATTTGAAATAGAAATCTTTTGTAAGATTCTATTTTTTTTAACATCAATTTTATGCATCCTTGCAAAATGAAAATCTTTACTGACCCCAAACTTTCAAACAGTAGTGTATGTATATACAGTACCTCCATATTTACATTTACTGTAGTATATGATTTAGATGTTCTTGCAGATTTCATTGAGCCAGGGCCAGAGATCAAGAATTGAAGCTATTTTGTTTTTGTCAAGCCCTCAATCCACACATTGTTATTTTGTCAGCACAAAAGGCTAAAGAGCTGTTTGTTTTTCAGTATGGCAGGGGAGTTCTTCCCAGAGGCTGCACAGATTGCCTACAAGATGTGGGAAATCAGCGCCATGACCAAAGTCCAGGTTGGAGACCCCCACGTTTTCTCTCATCAGCATGCATTATATGACCCTCTGCGCCGGCCAAGCTAGAGTTGATAACTGTGTCATGCACCCTGAACTTACAGCGGAGCTTTTGTCTGTGCACAGATAGCATCCGAATGCCACTCAATTTGCTAATCAGAGTCTTGATTTGCTGCCAGTTCCTGTGACGCTTTTCCAGTCACTTAGTTCAGTGTCACACCAATCCCACAGATCTCAGTGTGTCCATATGTGTGCTTGTGCTGCTGATGTGATGTTGCTGTTAATAAGTTTAACAAATATGCACTGATAGATCAATGTGTGTATGTCTTTTTAATGTGTACGTGTATCATTTTGTCTTTCTTATCCATCACTAGTTAAGAGGAACTGTGCGACCGTATCAAAATTTTGACCCTGCGAGTGATGCTCAAGCTCTGAGAAAAGCAATGAAGGGATTTGGTGCGTGAAAACACAGTATGTTATGGTTAATAGCATGCATTAGCCTAAAAATTGCAAAATATAATATATGATTTCCTGTTATTTTTCAGGAACTGATGAAGATACGATTATTGACATTGTGGCACACAGGAGCAATGCACAGAGACAGGAGATCAGACAGACTTTTAAATCTCTTTTGGGACGGGTACGACACTGCCCTGTCTAGTTTTGTTCCCAATTGAACGGAGTATATTACTGTGGTTACTGTAAATGTGTATGCATTTGGTATTTAGCTGATTTATACAGTTGTTTTCCATCAGGATCTCATGGCTGACCTAAAATCAGAACTGTCCAAAAACCTCCAAAGACTCATCCTGGGTCTCATGATGACTCCAGCAGAGTTTGAGGCTAAGATGATGAAGAAAGCCATGGAGGTACAGAGAATAAAATTGTAATGGCATGAGGAACCAAACATCTTATTTGAGTCATAGAAAAGGCTGTTTCATCATTTAAGCAGATCGACCTGCTTTTGCTTTTTAACCTCTGTGTTCATTTGTTCACTGGGGGTCAGTGACCTGTCCAAACAAGAGCAGAGGTGATAGTCTCATTTTACAAGGACTGTTTGTTTGCCAGTGTTGCTTTCATGTTGAGTTTCACTGGGTTAGTAAAAATGAAGTCAAAAGCAGTATTTTAGTGATATGCACATGTTTACATATAATAATTTAAAGCAATTTGGTATGAAATGCTATGTTTATGCTTAAATAGATGCTTGTTTATGCTTAAATAGATGTATTTTAAATTTTTTATTAGGGCGCAGGGACCGATGAACATGCATTGATTGAGATCCTGGTCACTAGGAGCAACCAGGAGATCCAGGAGATGTGTTCTGCCTATCAGAATGGTAACTAAAACCCTTGCTGTAAATTAAATAATACATTGTCCAGCAGGCGGCGCCATTTATCTAGGCTAAACAGAGATAAAAAGTCTTCGTAATGGGGTATTTACTACAGTTTCAACAATCATTTATTTACAGATAGACTATCCATCACTTTATGTCTATCCATATATATTAACTTTCTTCTACATAGCCTATAAAAAAAGTTTGGAGGACGCCATCGCATCAGATACATCTGGGCACTTCAAACGGATCCTGATATCTTTGGCACAGGTACATCTACACAGTTCTTGCATCCAAACACTGACTCACAGTTCATACTTTGTGCTTTATGAACTCATATTTTACTTCAATCGGATGGTGTTTGTCAGGGAGCCCGTGAGGAGGACCCAGCAGACATGGCCAGGGCCTTAGAAGATGCCCAGGTAAATGTGAAATACTCATAAAACACAACTGTCTTTTGTTTACCAAGTATAAAGGTAATGCCAGAGTATTATCATAAGATTACATTTTTTTTGTCCAATTTAAGGAATTGGCAGATGCATGCAATGCAGACTCCGGTGACTTGGAGGACAAGTTCATGAGTATTCTGTGCACGAGGAGTTTTCCTCACCTGAGGAGAGGTAATGCAAACTCATGTTTGCTTCTGGTACACATGCTAATACATGTTTTCATGGACGCTCCAGCCAACATTTGCTATATCCCCTCCAGTGTTTCAGGAATTTGTGAGGTGCAGCAACAAAGATATCGAACAGATCATAAAGAAGGAGATGTCAGGAGATGTTAAAAATGCCATGTTTGCTATTGGTAAGATTTTTGACCAAGCATCAGGAAAATACTTTTTTATTTTATGACAAATTACTTAGAATTTTTTTTTTATTTTTTTTTTTTACTAATACAGGGGTCATATCATCATGAAACCAGAAATGAATTTGAGCATACTATCAAAATTGGTCGTGATTAAATGATGAGGCAATTAAATTAAATGTAATATTAAATTATATTATTAAATTAAACTATATATACAATTATAGTATTTATTCATATTTAAATTTAGGTTTAGTTTTAGTAAATTTTGTTATGTGCTTTTATAATTTCTATTTAGCTTGAATTTTTTTTCAGTTTTAGTAGTTTTTATATATATATATATATTTTTTTTAGTTTTGCTTTATTTCAATTAACAAAACAGTTTTTTATAGTTGTAGATTTAGTTTTAGTTAACAATAACAACACTTAGTCAGGGTAGCACCATATTTAATTTAAGGCTGTGAGTGATAGAAGTTCAGTGCATTCAATGGTCTGTACTGTTGTTTAACAACATACCGATTGTTCAGCTGATGAAACATCTTTCTGAAAAAAACTTTCAGTAGACAAAGACACCATAAAATAAAATTTTATGTTAAATAAAAAAATTACATGATCTAGGACCTTTATACAGTGTTCCACTGTAAAGACTGAAAGTCTATCCGTCACAGCCTTGTTTTCTTTCGCATTAAATTCAATATAGTGTCTAACCTGATTAAGGTTTATAACAAAGCTGCAGACATTGTATACATGCGAAGAGGACGTCTTAAAGTCTTACAAATGATTAAATTATGAGTCTATTTTCTAATATTATAAGGGGTGTATGATACGACTCCTTTAACAATTACATCAGCAAGCAGTGACATTTATGATCACATGTTTTACATACAAAAAATCATATGACTCCAGTCATCTAAAAAATAGCAGTAACGTGTATATTTTCCAGTGCGGAGTGTGAAGAATCAGCCATCTTACTTTGCTGACCGATTGTACAAAGCCATGAAGGTAAAAGTGCATTGTTATGTAATACACTTCCCTCAACATCTGTCTCTGAGAAGGAGGAACAAACTCAAACAGCTGATGTAGGCCAAGAACATGACATCAGTCAACTCAAAGTGACTATAAAACAGGAAAAAAAATCATAACTCGGGTTTCTTTAATATCGAAAGTGTTTCAATGTTCCCAGTGAAAGTGGGAGCAAATGGAGATACTTGTTCTCACACAACAGTAATCACACTCCAGTAGTCTGGAGTTTAGAAGACATTTCAATAATACCATTTTTTAGCTCTTACTACTCCCACTCTTACTATTTCATAAGGGAAAAATCTGAGCTGATGCTGAAATAAAACAGAACTGAGGACTCAATTAAGTCTCTGAGTAAAACCTTTACTCTGAGTGATGAATTACAGACACTGATTAAAAACATGCTTTACTGAGTAAGCCGCTCATTATAGAATGAAACATGTTTTATGGTCTTAGTTTTTGTGGTTCTCTTCGATGGTTCTCAGGCTTGATTATGAGTCACAGGCCCTGTGATGAGCATCTGCACTATTGCTGATGCTTTGCTTCATAAGCATCGCACAGATCAGCGGTCAGGCCAGAGTTTCCTAAGCACTGTGACTTTCCCTGCAGGGCCTGGGAACAGACGACAGGGCTCTCATCCGTATCATGGTGTCCCGCTCCGAGATTGACCTCTTCAACATCCGCAAAGAGTTCAAGGAGACCCATGATGCCTCTTTGCATGAATTCATCCAGGTAGAGACGCTCGTTGTAAGTTGTGTGCTCCTTCTCATACATACTGCATGCATTTGTGCATGTGTTACTGGTGCGATCGGACGTTAGTGAATTTAAAAGAGAGTTGTGTAGATATTGTGTTTTGTCTTACTGTAGGCGTTGCACATCCTCTTTTGGTTAAGTCGAGGGGAACAGAGTGTTTGACAGGTTCCTGCAGTGTACTCGCTCGACTCAGCTGTTTAGGAATTCCCCCTGCATGCTTGACTTCCTCTCAGTGTGCTGAATCTGATTGGTGGAGAGAATGGAGACAGGAAGTGTTCAATAACAGGTCTATACTGGCTCTGTAGTCAAAACTCCCTTTAGAGATCAATAACAACACTAAATTATACATTTCATGTCTTGTTTTTGGGGCTTATTATGCTATTAGTTGGGCCAGTATGCGAAACAAACTAATGCTTCATTTAAATTCAAATCATATATAAAAAATCAAAAATAACAGCATGATTTATTTTTAGATGCTTGCAGTCTCTGTGTGTTTTTAAGGTGTGTGTCAAAAGATTTCCTGATTAGATTTATTGTTTTGTAGAATTGCATGGTTTCATAACATTTTCATTTGCATTTGCAAACATTATTTCCATGGAAATGCAGTTTAGACTATGAAGGAAGGAAAGTGATATGTTGATCTCACTTCTCGTACAAGTTTATACGAAATGCTCTGTAATTAGGTAATGCAGTGAATTTCATAATGGCTTAATATCATTATGCAACACAAAACTTCCGCTGATATGATTATGATGTACACTCCCAAATTATTGGGTGTGTTTTTTGATGCTTTATTTCAAAATGTTTTGTCTGACCAAATCATATTATTTTCTCAGGGTGACACATCAGGAGACTATCGTAAAACCCTTTTGATTCTCTGTGGAGGTGAGGACTAGAACATTGTCTGTTGTCCGGGATGTGTCAAACAGGATATTCATGCCAAGTAACCAGTACACTGTGTTCCCATTCATTGTTTGTGAGTTGCTAGTGACATACAGTCTTTGTGCCCTCTGCTGCTGCTGCCACGCCTATGCCAAAGCTAATGACCTATGCAGAAGCCACACCTTGTCCCATTTTCTGAAATCGTGCGCGAAACATTTTTTTTACAGTTAAAAGCACTTTTTATGGTGTTACCGTACTACTAGTGCTTTATTTGTTACCCAACATCCTGTTTAAATTGATCACCCCAGAAATAAAAGACGTGATCGTGTTTGAGTTTGTGTTGTTAGATGGACACCATTGTTGTTGTATTTTAATACCAAAAGTTGCTTTAAATTTAGTACAGAATGTGGTGATATGCTTCTGAACACAGTACCAACATTGTTGACCATACAAAAGATCTGCACACTTGTTATTCTCCCTTTATTTAGAAAAAGTTAAAAGTGGCAACGTTTCGGTCAAAGACTGAAATTTTTCAAAATCTTGCACCTGGCCAAGATGCTTTGGATGTGCGTACTTTGGCTTTTTTCACACAAAAGTAAACAAATTAAACGAATGACTTCAAGTGTGGTCACGTACGCAAGCTTTCAGTAGGAATCCACATGAATATTTTGCCACGCAGATTTTGCAACAGGTTTAAGTTGGTCATTACACTGTTGACAATAAACAATAGACCTTACGACCGCACCTTTAGTATTTTTATGACTTGCATAGGCTTATTGATATTATGCGCAATTAATATTATGACATACTGTAGGCTAAATAGGAAAACTGACAAATTTTTTTTTTAAAGCCCATTCAATCCATGGATGATAATTTTAGCGAGAAAGATATAGTTTTAAAAAAAATTCTAAATTTAAAAGAATAGACTTGAGTCTACACCACAACTATAATGATAACAGCACAGAATGAAAGATATCACTAGATATTGCTCACTTTCAGAATGATTTTTCTTCCAGCTGATGAATGCTAAAAACATTGACAGCCAATCAGAATCAATCCTGCTTTCTTGAGCATTTAAAGCAACAGGCGACAAAACTGCAGCATGTGCTTATAATAAACAGAACATTGTGGACACTATCATAGTTATTGTTAATTATTATGTGAACAGGCATTTAATGATGTTTTCATGATCTCAGCAGCCAATAATTCACAAATTGTTGTTTATGCTCACTTATAGAAAAATCATATTTTTATGTAGAATGGGTCATATATTTTTTTATTCTGTGTACTTTTTTTTATTACAGGTGACAAATTAATTTTCTGTTGACAACAGAAGATACAGGACAAACATTTTCTCCTTTTTAAAAGTTAAGCATATTTATTTTGTGCATGATTATTATATAACTAGTTGCATTTAATTATTTGCATTTTCAACTGATGTTCGTTACCCTTTGATCCATTTTTCAGTCACAAAAAATTGAAAACCACTGGCCTAAAACATCCAGTATTTATTTCAGCAGAGGATGTTTCTCACGTCCTTATTTTCATTAGTGGTCTAAATAGCTGATTCACCCAGATCAGTCATTAACTTTATTTACATTACAGACGCATGCACCACATAAGGAAATTCCCTCCTGTTGTAATCTATGCAACTCTGTTCTGAATAGGAAATATCTGGTTATAAACTGCAGATGGTAAATGTGATATTTGATGTTCGGTAGATTTCATTTACTTTTCAAAAGATAAATCATGCATTATGACGTTGATTAAAAAAAGCATAATGACGTTCTAAAAATGGAGAGGAAAAACATAGGACTTGATACATACATAAGTGTCTGCCCTGAATACATTGCTTTTATTGGATTTCTTGATGCACATCACACCTTAATTACATATCATGTGCCATTTTGAAGAGTTCTTTTTTTTTTTTTTGAAAATTGTATTTCAGCACATTTTCTGTTCTCTTGGGCTTTGCACCAGTTTCAAGAGAGGTTTCCCAGATAGCAGACAGCAACAGTATTGTTATCTGCTGATTTCAGGGTGTGAGTAGAAACATTGATGGGTCTTTTTCCATGCAACAGCCTTCCTATGTCAAAAACGAGCCTTCAAACCATCAATTCATTATACTCTTGTCTGCAGCTATGTGTATGTGTGCATACACGCGTCTGTTTGTGTGTGTGTGCAGACGTGTCTTTGTGTGAGCGCAGCTGTTGTCAGGCCATCTTTAGTTAAAAGAGGAAAGAAGAAAAAAAGCTTGTGGGGCTAGGAAATCCCCTGCAAGACCAACATCCCAGTCACCATCGATGATGTCTGCAATAGCAATAACATTGTTAAATTCAGAACAAAACATCAAATACATGATCATAATGATATTTTCGACTGTGTGTGAACAGATATATATATATAATATTTCAATTGCACACTCATTTGGACACTGTTTACTGTACATGCAGCTGTACAGGTTTACCTACGTTATTTAAAATAAATCTTGTTACAAGTGTATTTTTTGTATTATTTATTTTGATAGGTAACCACTTAAATGTATCATTAAACACATTTAGATCACACACATATGTGGCAGACAAACCATCAATTCATTATACTCTTGTCTGCAGCTATGTGTATGTGTGCATACACGCGTCTGTTTGTGTGTGTGTGCAGACGTGTCTTTGTGTGAGCGCAGCTGTTGTCAGGCCATCTTTAGTTAAAAGAGGAAAGAAGAAAAAAAGCTTGTGGGGCTAGGAAATCCCCTGCAAGACCAACATCCCAGTCACCATCGATGATGTCTGCAATAGCAATAACATTGTTAAATTCAGAACAAAACATCAAATACATGATCATAATGATATTTTCGACTGTGTGTGAACAGTCGCACATGCAAAAGCAAGACAAAACTGAACTATCCAGGGCGTTGTGAGATGCTTAATGTCAGAGGTAACAAAAGGTTACTATGCAGACACAACTTAAACAACATGAGTGCATTTCTAAGTGTGCTTTCTGTTGATTTTTGCAAAAGCTGCATGCATTTTTGCATTTAAGAAATTTAAGTTTTTTTTATCAGTGCACTTTTTGTGCATGCAACTGTGATGACTTTTTATGGTTTAAAAACTTTTGAAAGATAACCAAAATGCAATTATACCCGTTTTATGAACTTTCTTCTTGGTCGAGCTTTATTTATGGAACAATTTCGAGGCAAATGCATGTAGACTGATGGCGTATTATAGTCCTCTAACTCAATATCAGGCATTAAACTGCTGATTTATGAAGTTGCTATAAATAATTTGATGCAGTAATCCTTCGCTCCTATTTACAACATACTTATGGCATTGTAAACAGTCAAAATATGCTATGTTACTATTAAATATATCTGTTGTCTGGTAACACTTAGCTAAACAGTCTCAAGTTCCTGGATGCATACCAGGTCCCACTTTTGAGCTAAAAAAATATCAGGGCCTTTCACTATGTGGGAATTCCCCCTTCTGTTTAAAAACACAGCAAACGCTTCCCCCATTGCCACCAGTTTCCTTAAAAAACGCCTCTCGGACACAAGTATAATGTGTAGGTGAGTAATTGTACCATGTTTTTTTTATTTTCTAGTATTACTAATAGAAAGAAAATTGCTGTGTCTTTTTTAAAGCTTGGATAAAAATGGGAAATTATATCAGTAAATCAGTAAATTTGGATTTCCATAAAAGCTGTGACAAAGGGGAATTTATTTTTGATGATGATGTTGATTGTAGTACATTTCAAAGGAAATTTTTATTAAAAGTCACCTATTTATGTATTGTTTACTAAAAGCATGTGTTGTGCTTTCAAACTGGAGTAATGTAACTTTCTAAACAATATTTTGTTTTTTAATTGATTCCTTTTTCAAACTATCCTTGAGTGCATTTCATT
>NW_015638958.1:1820710-1825960 GCF_001515625.1 Sinocyclocheilus rhinocerous | reverse complement strand
ATATATATATATATATATAATATTTCAATTGCACACTCATTTGGACACTGTTTACTGTACATGCAGCTGTACAGGTTTACCTACGTTATTTAAAATAAATCTTGTTACAAGTGTATTTTTTGTATTATTTATTTTGATAGGTAACCACTTAAATGTATCATTAAACACATTTAGATCACACACATATGTGGCAGAATCTAGTACGTGTGTGATGTTAATCTTTAATTTCCACAAGATGTCACCATTTATTTTCAAAGCAGAGTAAGATTTACAAGTAGGATGTTAGGGTAATCATTTAGATTTATGCTGATGGCTGCCTTATCAATGATACTAAAAAAATGTGTCGTAAAAGTTGCATTAAATTTCCTGTAAGAATATTATTGTTCTATGGTGCTGTAATGATGGAAACTGAACTCATACTTGGATTTCAGAACAAAAAGCTTTTTTTTTTGCACTGATTGTAAATCAAATGTAATGAACTTCAATGTAAAACAGGTCAGATATGGTTAAATGAATAAAGGTAAGTAATAGTAGTTTTTTTTAATTACTTTTTTTTTTACCCAGAATACTGTTAGAATTCTTATGATTAATTTTCCTGAAGTTAACCTCAAGGGTCATAATACATTAATCCATCCATGTGTTTACTTTTATAATGAGCTTCAGTTTCTGTTTTCAATAATGGTATCATTGGAAACATGCTGAAAATTACAAATCCAAAGATTTCCTTTAATTAATTAGACCTACCTATCTCTTCAAAATGGAAAAAAATTCTCATGAATTCATAACTCCTGACAGCTTTTTCCTGTCAGTAGGCTATTGTGTAAACCGAGGAATATTTTGACAAAAAATCCTAATATGCCAAGCATGTTTCAAATTGCAATGACTGTATACTTTCTAAGTATTTTCTAATACTCTCATATTTCTCATATTTAAATACATACTGTACATCATACTGCGGTATAACACAGACATACCTACCTTAGTGTATTGATTATGCTAAGCATGCTGAAAATATGTCATTTTCATATAATGGTTTAGCTTCCAGAACTGACCAATAACGACAACTCTTCTGTTACCCAATCCAAAGTCTCATTATTTGTTGTGAATTTCTTAATTTCTTCATGTATGAACAGCCTTCTAATTTGCATACTCAGATTAAAGAAATATCATAGAATGAATTGAGTAGGCTATAGAACTGAGTATAGTACTTTTTATTTTAATTTTTGTTTTTTATTTTCAGAATAACTAATGGGGTTTAGAACAGCTGAGACAACCAATTTAGTTTCCTGCAGTACTGATTAAAGTTTTCAAGATAACTCACACCGGAATGAGTAAGTATGACAGACCTCTGAATCACCATTAGGTTGCTTAATGAATGCACAGCTATACGTTCACACCCTGTATACTGCATATGTGGGTCAAAAATAATGCAGAGATACAATTAGATGCCTATTCAATGAAAATAAATGTTTATGATAAAGTGGATTTTGTGTGTCTAACTTTATTTGGCACCAGGTGGATTAACACTGTAATAAGTGGGCCTACTGTAAATCTGAGTAAATTAAAGAGTAGCCTACCTAGGACGCCTTGCAACTTCTTTTTATTATTATATAAATCTGAAATATTTGATCTAATATTGACTATATTCTACCCACACATGTAAACTACAGTCACATGGGTATTTGTATTCTATCCTATTACGAACCACTAAAAACATATTTCCATTTTTTTGGTAGGCTTTATGTTGATCACGAATGTTTCATAAACATGACATTAGATACAAGAACTAGTGCAATGAAACAGTAGGCTAACGTCAAATGAAAAGCAGGCGAATCATTTAAAGTTAATCATAAAATGTGAAGATGAGTCCTTTTTTCTATAGCCTATATGAGCTCGGTCACTAAAATAGTACAGCCACTAAGCCAATATATTTTACTAATTTGCGAACGTGTGCGAGCGAACGAACGATGACTGATTCTTGAACGAATTGTTTATTTGAGTCGGATCTTTATCATGAATCGGTTGAACCGGTTCACAATAATGGTCCATGTCACTAGTCCAGAACAATTCTTTCACGAATTGTACTGAATCGATTCGTAATGATCCATGTACCGAACGAGCATTCGTAACGAACCGATGAGTGAGT
The DNA here is from genome assembly GCF_001515625.1 of Sinocyclocheilus rhinocerous. Taxonomy (NCBI): domain Eukaryota; kingdom Metazoa; phylum Chordata; class Actinopteri; order Cypriniformes; family Cyprinidae; genus Sinocyclocheilus; species Sinocyclocheilus rhinocerous. The sequence continues at coordinate 1,823,814 of NW_015638958.1, read as the reverse complement.
TGGACTGTCCGGATTTGACTAATTTGAGAGATATTAAAGGATTGGGAATATATTTGTGGCCTGAATATGACAGATATTAATAAAATTGGTTAATAAGCTGCATTTTAATAAAGCATACAAAACCTTTGGCTTTTAGTATTGTTGAAGCAAATTATATTTGTGTTCTAAATGGCAGGATGTTTTTACAAGTAAACACGGGCTGCAACAAGCTGAACTGGAAACAGGAAATACAATAAACAACCTTATTATTATTATTATTATTATTAAAACTATAAAAACGTGTAATACATGACAAAATAACTCTTTATTTGAACGTTTCAGATAGTGTATTAAGGGACCACTTGATGGCGCAATTACGCTTTGACGTGAAAGAATCACTGAATTGTGTTCTATCAAACGAACCGTTTGAATGAACCGATTCGCGGAAATGAGTCGGACTTCCCATCACTAGAGTGAAAGCGGCTCTGTTTACATCTGCGGAATTTCCCATCTTGCGCCGCGAACCACTTCCGCAAACCTCCGGCCGATCAAAGACGCGTCTCCGTCAAGGTACAGAAAGAGCTCCTCTTTTCATTAAAAACAAAGAACTAGGGGTAAAATACAGGTATATTTAAACGTTATCGTGCGACCGCTATGTTTTATCCTCTCCTAGAACATTATTGAGCGTATTTAGGTGCTGTTTGTGGCTTTAGGGAAAGCTAGCGTGAAAGCTTTTGTCTGCTAGCGGGGTAAACACATCACCTGCTGTTAGCCGGATGCTAAGCTAATAGCATCATATATTTGTTTTGAAAGTGAGTCATTTAATTAGAATACAAAATACGTTGGCTTTGACCTTGTGTGGGTAACGTTAGGGGGTTTCGGCTCATTCTTAATAAAAGCTCAAGGTTTCCATACTGTTTCTGTTTGAGGTCGTATTGTTAATTGAAGTCATTCGAGAGCTGTTGATTAAGAGCTTGGAGGGGATTAGAAATAAACATGATCCTCTAGATAAGGTTTCCTCTGGTCTAAGATCATCTTTCAGCGTGATGTTGACACTACCAGAGCTGTTTAAACGGGTCTTGTCATGGAAAGGAAAGTGAAAGAGTTTAGCTTTAGTTGGGTTTGCAGCTGCTGTGAAGGTAGGTGGCTGTGTTTTTGGTGTTTTTCAGAGACATTGTTTTTGAGAAATTGTCTTATTGGATACGAGATATTGTCTGGTGGCACATGATTATTCCTTTCTCTGGCTTCTGGTTTGACCTATCACTTAGTGTAAATGTCACTTGTCATGGTTATATGGAAGTGAGGATTTATGCCGGTGTAGTGCCGAATTCTGCACCCCTGCCAGATTATGCACCCCCTCATTGAAGTCACTACATGATTGCCTAATCCCAACCCCACCCCTAATCCTAACCCCTCCCCCACACCTACTCCTAAACCTACCAATAATAGGGGATGCATAATCTGGCAGGGTGCAAATTTCGGCACTACACTGGTCTTGGTTGACTGATTTATTAAACGCTGATGGGAAAATCATAAACTGTTTTAGAATATCTTAATGACTGCTATGACACATTTAGTTATGATATCAAAGATGTGCATTCAAATCATTATGTCTTGAAATAGGCAAAGAGAAATCCCCAAGATGCCATTATTCAAATGCCTCTCTTTGAATTGCAAATCAACAATTTTTACGCACTTCCATGCCGTCAGTTCATGTTACAGTGCTAATCTGAGAGTTTTGTTTAACCTGTCTGTACAGTACAAACAAATGAATGACCACCTGATTTCTTTGTTTTAGTACAGGGAAACATGTTTGGTAAGTGACGGGGGTGACAGATGGAGGGAAAAAGCCCATATCGCATCTATGACCCCGGTGGGAGCGATTGCCAGGTGAAAGACGAGGCCAGCAGCCTCAGCTACAGACAGCTGCTAGAGGAAAACACCGTTTTGAGGGAGAGAATGAAAGGTCTGAAGAGTTTAGGTGAGGAATCCTAAACAGCCACCTATTATTAATGCCTTTGAGAATCAAGAACCTGATTGATCCGGCTGGTTTGGTTAATATAAACCACCTGGGAAGATTTTATAATAATCACCTTTATATTTTCAATTTCACCATCTGTCAGTGTCTAAGTTGAAGTTACATAATAGTTAAATGCCTTATGTGTTGCTCATTCTGGGCATCGGAGTCATCAAACTCATGTATTAGTTCACTGGTATCTTGTGTTGCTAATTTGGATTTAGAGGTTTATTGTTGGATCAGAAATGAAGCTATTCTGGATTTTCAGCTTTTAGCAGCTGGCGCTGTGTTTTGACGTACAATTGTGTCAGGGCAGCTGCTTTTTGTCATGCTTATGTCATGTAGCCCATTGTTTGCCTTTTTTGTGACTGGTAGGAGACCTGTTAGAGGAGTCTCAGACAGAGGCAGCCAAGCTTCGGAAGAGGGTGGAGGAGCTGGTGAGGGATAACGAAACTCTGAAGTCATCCACGACCAGCTTTGCCTCCAGTCTGTGCATGGGCGCCCCTGTTCATACAGACACACAAGGTACAGTTATATCATTATTCTGATGGAGTGAGGTCGGTGAAGGGTGTGACACTAGAGAGACCTCTTCTTAAACCAGATCTCTTGTGATTGTGGCTTTCTTTAGGTCATGGAAAACATCACGCTCATCCTACAACAGAAAGACAAGAATCTCGGGATTGTTTAACTGGAAATACTTTACAACCAGAGGCAACTGTAAGCACTTCTACTGAAACTTTTGGAAACATGCTATAAATATGATAGCATCATAACTTTAAGTCAATTATGCTATCTAACATAGTAATGTAACTTTCAGTTTTGCGACTTGCTGTCAATTTGAATCCCATGTGAAGTCAAAATAGGGACATATCCCTTAGGGCTGTGCGATATTGAAGAAAAATGCGATATGCGATACCTTGTTAAAAATGCAATATTTGATATGCGATACGATATTTCTTAAAGTGTGTAAAATCAATTTAAATGATATTTAAAAATATTTAAAAATGAATATTATATAACCAATTTGTTTCACATTCTTTCTTGGAAAATAAAGAATCACTATAACTTCTGAAAGTGACCAGCAGTGTTTTAGCATTACTTAAAAAGT
>NW_015638958.1:1797363-1820629 GCF_001515625.1 Sinocyclocheilus rhinocerous | reverse complement strand
AAATACACAATTTACAAGCATAGATAAAATAAACAGTAGTATTCAGGTACAGAAATTTAATAATTAAGTGTAAAATAACACTGCATTGTGTTCACTGTATGAATTAAATTTAGATTAATCTTTGTTATAGCCGTCTTGTTAACATTAGTGTCATATTCAGCAGCACATATTTATAGGCTGCTGTCCCTTTAAATCCGACTGCACGGATTCGGTATAATGATACACATCCGATTTCTTTCTCAGCTGTTTACATTCATTTAAAACATAACCGACAGCGTTTACGAGAATGATCGTCGAGATGGGTGCTATTACTATATATATACTACATAACTCTGTGTGTATGTGTCTGTTCAAACATAAGGAGGAGATGTGAAAGACGAATCAACTCGGTCTGAAATGCGTCTCTCTGTGTGTGTGTGTGTGTGCGTGTGCGGCAGAACTGAAGAGACGCTGCGCGAGATGCGGCTTGTGCGCGCGCTTCAGGTGTGAGTCAGACAGACAGCAAGACGAGACAGCAAAGAGTTGTTTTCTGCAACTTATTGCACTTAATAACTCTTTTTAACGTCAAGCAATTCTCTGCTATATGCGTCAAACTAAAACTTTGACCTTTTGCAACGTTTTGATTTAAGTAGCCTATTATTAAAATGATAATGATATCGCACGCCGTTGCGATATGCATATTGCGATATTTACATTTGCGATATTTCGATATATCGTGCAGCCCTATCCAGGACTCAGCTGAAACATCACTGAGAACTCCATTATGTTTCTTCAGTTCTATAACATAGCAACCTCTTAATAAATTAATCAGTAAACCACAAAATTATCCTCTGGATGGGCAGCAAATCAATCATCTTGACATCAGTTATTGACAATCTATTTAGATCATCCACTAGTGTACATTAGTTGTCTAACCCGTAAAATTAAGTAAATATTACTACTTTATTTGCATTAAATCTGAGATTGAAGACAGTGTGTCCTTCAGCACTTCTACCTTTCTCTCCCTCTTGGTGACCCCATCATTGTCTTGTGATTTATAAGGGCTTGCATATTTCTGATGCTGACTCTAATGTGTAATTGATTGGGGTCATTTGGAAGTGTTCATAGACGCTCTTGCAGTACCGGTAATAAGCTCACTTTACCACTTTACACTTTTCCTGCTCAGACCTGATGTGATTCTTAAAACAGATTACATCAGAAACATGCCGTTGCCTTGTTAAACTGGCATAGGAGAAAGTATTTTAAACATTAAAAAAAAATCAGCTTTAATTTAAGCAGTAATATTCAGACAGACCATTCTGAAAAATGAAAGTGAGTGTGTGTCTTCAGACAGTTTTTGCTGTTTTGTATCTGTCTGTGTCCAGGCTGACATTTATATGATCTCACTGACTGACTTTTACTCAGGCTGCAGGTGTGTAAGGTTACATCTCTGGGGAAACAGAAGACAGAAGCCATTTGAGACTGTATCTCTGCTCTGTTACATCATGTGAGTCAGACAGCAAGACGAGACGGCAAAGAGTTGTTTTCTGCAACTTATTGCACTTAACTCTTTTTAACATCAAGCAATTCTCTGCTATATGTGTAGAACTAAAACTTTGACCTTTTGCAACGTTTTGATTTAAGTAGCCTATTATTAAAATGATAATGATATCGCACGCCGTTGCTATATGCATATTGTGATATTTACATTTGCGATATTTCGATAATTTCGATATATCGTGCAGCCCTAGTTCATACTGTATAAATGACTATCATAACACGTTATAACTTGTTGGAATACCATTATGTCTTTGATGTTGTGAAAATCCCACACTGGGATTATAACTTCCAGTTTTGTGAATTGCTGGTTAATTTGGTTTGACCTGAACAGTGAAATATCCTTTATGACGTAATGTTGTGTGCGATTATCGCAATGCACGTGTTATGATATATTCCCAATTCCCATCATAGCTGTGTTAAACGTGAACATATTTTTTCGCAACATGTTGTAAAATTCTAATGTGAATGGAACTTCTAGTTTTACTTGTCATTTTCCTCATCTGTGAAGGGTAAATTCTTTACAAGTTGATATTCTGTGTGATGGTCCAGACAAGTGTTGCAATGCTGTGAATTCTTGTGTTTACAGGAAAGTTCATCTGAGTTTGAGGTGGTGAATATGGAAGAGAAGACTGTCTCAGAAACCCAGACGGTGAGTTTTAGGGATGTTAGGAAATCCTGGGCAGCTGCAGTCACTCAACTGCACGTGTGTGAACTTGGTGTGTATTTTGCTGGATTGTTGCTCCGTTTAGAATATTCCGTGTTCTGTCATTTTGTGCTACGCATGTAAGTCATGTGTGACACAGTTACTGTAGTTGCTCAGCTGTTTTCTGCTGCCCTTCCTTATCAAGGATTTGTTCATCATAATGAATCAACATATCTCTATGAGGCTGTTCCTTGGATGACGCAGTGGGAAACTCCAGGATTTAGTTAGTATGCAGATAGACTGAAAAACTCATGCATGTGTATCAGTTTATGGAATACCTCTTTGGTTAGGTTTACAAAAACTTCTGTTCACAAATTTGCAAAACTGGAAATGCTTATATAGAGGTATTTTAGTTTTTTTTCACTTTCAGTTTATGGTTTCGCAGTGCTTTTCTTGTGTATCGGGGAAGATGAAGTCTAGATATTGACAGTAAAGGTGCCACTTGATCCCTAGTGATTGGTATTATATGTTAGGGTGTTTTTGGGAAGAATATTTGGGTAAATTCTGCTTTATAATGCAGGCTGGAGTGATGCACCTGCCACAGGAGAACATGGAGCTGGCGAGTCAACTCCGGCGTCTGGAGAGTTCTTTTAGTGTATTTGCTGAAGAGTCAAATCCCAACCAGCTGCTGGCTCACCTGGGCCGCATGGCTGTGGAATTCCACCACTTATCATCCAAGGTCCAGAAGAACGAACAGAGAACATCTCTCCTACAGGTGAGACGGCTGAGCTTGTGACACCTTTTAGGCCTCTGTATTGGCTGTGAGTGAATTAATCGAGGTTTGATTTGCTGAGAATTTAATTCGCTCTTATCTCTAGACACTCTGTGAACAGCTAAGACAGGAAAACAACGAGCTTAGGAAAAAAATGGAGGAGGACCTCCAGTACCGTAACCGTGATCTGGAACAGCTGAGGTAATTTAATTCACATTTATATTCATTATAATAAACTCATCCTTTCATTTACTCATGGAACAACTAAAAGCAAAAAAGCCCGCTGTGAATCTGTGAGAGGAATCAGTGTGAGTAAACTGTGTGCTGGAACTGCTGTGCTGGAACTGAGGGGTCTTTCCATCCGAGGCTTGTTCTCTGACTGTTTCAAATAGAAAATCCTTCAGTTTTTTCTTCATTTTCCAGTTTTGATTTTGGTTCTGTGTGCTCTGGACAGGCAGGAGAATTTGAAACTGAAGGAGCAAGTCAGCGGAGGAGCCCAGGCAGCACCTATTGAGCAACCAAGCCCAAAGGAGGAGCCAGTGAAAGAAGAGACAACCAAAACTAAGGTGGAAATGACCATGACTCAGCAGGTGTGCACTTTTTTCCATGAACCTCTTTATCTCAGGTGACATCACCATAGAATTCCTGGTGCTTTTCTAAATTTGTGTTGGTTTTTTTTTGTCCTTAATTTCCCTTTCAGACCAGTGATGTTGCGATCTAGTTGCTTTTTTGTTTTGTTAGCTCTTTCAGTGGGATTTCTTAGAAAAAAAAGAACCAATGTGCAAATAGCTCCCCGGTTTCTAAATTGAGAGGCTTCTTATTGAGTCACTTTTGCCACTTAGATTAGTTTTGGGAATACCACCTTGGCTCTGAATACTGCTCTTCCTCAATGGTCTTTCTGTTTAAGTTCCTCATTCGTGGGCTTTTTTTTCACGGTATGACTAAATATTGAAGAACAATAAATATGGTCATTGTGTTACGTTCTGACTCAACCTAAAGACTGCTGTACTGTAGTATGATGGGAAAATTCTGGTTTTCTTTGATCAGTCATGAACTAATGCTTTGATTACGTTTTCAGTTTAAAGTCTAGCAGGGATATTTTATGGCATTTAAATGGGAAGACCGTTCATACTGAGTTTCAGTTCTGCTGAAAAGATATAGGATGGATGCAGATTTGGTAATTATTTATTGGTCACTTTTTTTATTTGACAGAGCAAAGGATTATATTATAGTGTCTCTTGGTTTAATGTTTTTTTTAGTTTTACAAACAAATTCCACTTCATTAAATATATAAAGAAAATAACACATTAATTTAGAAGAATATTTAATCTTCCAGTAAGTAATATTTCTGATTTTCTCTTGTCGTCATTTTTGTCATTGTCATTTATTTATCAGAGTTTTTTGTAAGCCTAAATCTTTGTTTTATTATTGTTTAAAAATGTTAACATTTCAGTGATGACTTGGTATTGAAGTACTGTTAAATTATGCAGATGCATAATTTAAATAGTTTTTAAAATGATTCTTATTCATTTTTTTATTTACAGTCTGGTAAAACTGTGGAAAAAACACCATCTAAGACTTGTGATCCGGAGGTGTATGAGAAAAAGATCAAGCTTCTGGAGAAACAGAGGAAAGATGTAAGAACTTTTTGGAGGTCCCCTGCTTTCTTTATGCTTGCTATACTGCTGACATAGTTTCCCGTTTGACTCTGATGTGTCAACTCTTGCCTTTGACCTTTCTCAGGTACTGGAGGTGAACAAACAGTGGGACATTCAGTGGAATTCAATGAAGACACAGTTTGAGCAGAAGGTACATGACAACATATACACTAGAAGTGCTTTATAAATATGTTCCAGTTGGCCTTGTAACTAACCTTTGTGGCTCACCTTATTGATAGTAAAAAAAAAGAAACACATTAAGAAACATTAATCACTTTACTAAGAAACAACAATTGCTTAATGAGTCTGACCAGTGTGAATGGTGGGAGATCGAAGCATATGAATCATCACATGAAATTCCTGTGTAACGTGAAGGCTGCTGACAGACCCTGTTACTGCATTTGGGTGGCGGTGGAAACGCTGTTGGGGCAAAGGAATGGAAAGCAATTCTGTGTGTGTGTCACAGTGTTGCACACCAGACCACAGGCCCCTCCTGTCACACCTCTGGCAGAATTTCCCTCACCTCGCCCGTACCCACTGTCTTCCTGTTGTGGCTCGCCGTAGGGGCTGGCCAAGGTTGCAAAGCCACGTGATCTCACGGCCCAGAGATGGTGACGCCTGTTGCATCTCCGCATCTGCTCGGTCTGAGAGGAGAGAGAAAAAAAAAAGAATAAAAAAATGCATACCGGGGCTGTTTCTCTACACGCATCCTCTGTCGTCATGGGGGGTTCGTGTTAAACTCAGAGCAGTGGAACAAAAACAACTCCATTTTGTTATTCTTATTGCTTTGTTTTCATTTTTTGTGGTTTATTATTTTTATCATTCTTTTTTTCCACCATAAAATGCATCACACGACTATAAAACAGATTACAGCCCCTTATCAAACTTCTGATAAAGGTACACTCTGGCATGCAGATTAAAGCAAACTGCAATATACAACATTTTTGCCCATTCAGGGCAGCTCGGTAACTGATGGTCCTTGATTTTGTGTTAGTATGGCCTGTTAACAGATGTATCTGAGACCAATTTACAAAAACACACTATCAGATGAGCCTTCATCAATTTGACTTTTTCCTCCTTTATAGATCACAGACCTAAGGCAGCGGCTCGCTGACTCCCAAAAGGCTGTGCTTGAGCTCGAAGCAGAACGTGAACAGAGACAAAGAGATTATGACAAAAAACTCCTCCTCGCCAAGTCTAAGATCGACAATGTGCAGGTACACCCTGGTCTCAGCCGCAGACAGCACACCCACAGTCAATCTTTATTACTTTTAGGTGGAGAGAAATTCTGATTTTAAAAAGTTCACTCATTTTTCTCTATTCATTACATACATGCATACACACACACACACATATGTATATATAGTCTGTTATTGTGGTTTAAACCAGATAAACTTACCCCTAAATGGAACAAAAAAGCTTTACATTTTTGTCAGACAGTCTCTTCCTGTGTAAGTTTTTATTTCTTTATGCTGTAATTAAAAAAAGAGCATTAATAAGTCTTTCTTTATTTGATTTTTGTTTAATCATTTACATTTTCTTACTCTTTATGGAACATTTTACTGGTATAAGCACCCCTGTGGAGCTCGATGAAGGCTTCAAGTAGTCATTCAGTGCTTTCAGTTTTCTCTTGGGAAGCACCAGTCATTCCCTCTAGCTGACCATGTGACATTCTTAGAATACAGCAATAGTTTCCCTTCAGTCCCGGAGGGGACATTCAAGCATGCCAGGGATAAACTGCCTTATAAATTTATTGAGTGTCAGATATTGTAATTATAATGCTGTTGATTTTGCCACGAACATAGCCATTGCTGCTTATATGGCATTAAATCGTAAAGAAATTTATGAAGTGTCATAGACTGTGTCATGTGACGACTGGTTTCATTTTCACATCCACGGCCTACATATCTTTACATCTCAATGCTCTCATGGTTTTTAGTTTATTTATGAGTTATGGACAGCATTACTAAGGTTTTGTCAGCATTACTCGCCCCCACAGCAGACCACAGATGTTCCATAGGAGAGGCCTTGAGGCAGTACCGCACATCAAAATGTTGTCTGATGCTAGTATGTTGTACTTGTAATCATTAAAAATGCATTTGTATGATATCGAAATTGAAAAAATGTTGACCACAGGTTTTTATATTACATGCTTTAAAGGTCACAAGAGTTTCATGTGGGCAGACTGGCATGTGTCAGGTGCTTTGACAGGTGCTTGCTTGTGATTATGAGTTGTTTTTCCCCAGCACATACCATGCATATTCTTATTTGAAGATGTTGTGTATTCAAAGTCATGTGATAATTTCCATTTTGTAAAACGTCCTTACAGAAAGCAAGTTGCAGGTGAACCTCAAAGACATCCCTGAGCACCCAGCAGTTTTGACTATAGTGTGTGTTGATAGACTTTTTCGTAATTACAATACAGGAAATGAACTTGCACTTTTTTACCTGATTAATCAAAGACAGATTGATTTAGGTATTTAATTAATTGCTGGTTGCAGCCCTACTGGAAAAGTGACATTTATAGTAATATGTTTTAAAATACAGTGTCAGACAATAAATGTCCCTAACACTAACTGTATAAAGTCTAGATGCATGATCAAGTGACTGTGTTTTGCTCCAGTGGTTAACCAGTGTATTTCTTATGTCATAGGGTGAGAAGGAGTGCCTCACCTCAGAAACATGCGAGTTGAAACAAAAGGTGCGTTACCTGCAGGACCAGATGCTGCCACTTACTAAACAAAGAGAATACCAGGAGAAAGAGATCCAAAGGCTTAATAGGGTCAGTGAAGCACACAAACTTACTAATGCACATACACTTCCTAGCTATCTCAATGAAAACTTTCATTGTCCATTGTCCTTTAGTTAGATAGGCACTAATCTAAAGCCTTATGGCATTTGTAAAAGAAATGCATTTTGTTATTTATTAAGTGCATTACTGTTCAAATCATTGGGGTCAATAAGATTAATGATTTTTTTAATAGTCTCTTATGCTCACCAAGGCTGTATTTGTTTTGTTCAAACATAGAAGAAAAACATGAATATTGTGAAATAATATTTCAAATTAAAATAACTGTTTTCTATTTATATATGTATGTATATATGTTGGCAAAGCTGAATTCTCAACAGTCATAACTCCAGTCTTTAATGTCACATGATCCTTCAGAAATCACTCTGATGTTCAGATTTGGTGCTTTAGAAACATTTCTTATTAATGTTGTGCTGCTTAATGTTTTTGCTAAATATTGTTTTAAAAGCAAAAATCAGTTCTGATTGTATTGTCTCTTTTACAGGCATTAGAGGAAGCTTTGAACCTCCACTCTCCCTCTTCCACCCAGCCAGGCATGAACCTGGGAGAAGGTGTGGCCAACCTGAGACAGCAGGAGCTGCACACACAGATAGCTGTATTGAAGGAGCAGGTACAAACACTTGAAGACTCTGATGCATCTTGTTGACAAATGTTAAAAGCAGCATTCTTCTTGTCAAATGTCATTGGAACTAGTGGGGACCAGATCACTTTGGTACCAGTCGAAATGTTATACTTTATCATTGAATGCAGTAACATTCATACATTTGTGTGTCTCAACTCGAGTGTCCAATTTCTGTAGGGTCACAGTATACTCTGACATGGCACAATGCCCTGCTGTGGTCAGATGAGCTAAAATAGTAAAAGAGCTCCTCGGAATGCTTGAGTTTTCTCATTGCGTCAGATTTTGTCAGAGGTTCTCTAGGAGTTGAGGTTTCACTCATTGAAACTACATGAATTGATTCTGCAGACATTTTACCTCATTTATCAAACATGCTTTGTAAGAAATGAATGTGTTAAGGTTCCATGAGTCATACAGTTTGTTTGAGGTTTGATAGCTTCCTTCAGCCTTACAGCCTGCTGAAATGCACCGATGGCTGCAGAGATCTTGTAGATTTGCATCCTCATCACATGCAATGTTTTCAGGTGAAAATCTTTGAAGAGGATTTCCGGAAGGAGAGGAGTGACAGAGAGAGGATGAACGAAGAGAAAGAAGACTTGAGGCGGCAGGTGGAAAGGCTGCAGGGTCAATTGACCAATCTGATGAATCAGGTCAGTAGTTACACGGACCCTTAGACTGTCAGCTCGAACCAATGAAATGACTCCAGAGAAATGCCCAGTTGGTTAATAAGGAGACATGAAAGAATCTTATGCTAGTCCTGAAATCAGTATCTCTGTTTCACAGCTTCATCAAGCACAGAATGAGTGTCAGAGAGAGCGTGCAGAGAGGTGTAAACTAGAGAGACTGCAGATGCAACATAAGCAGGTAAATGTGCTACATTGGCACCACCTTGTGGTAGAAGCTCTAATCACAGTCAACAAATGTGGTAGAATCCCTAAATGGAAAGACAACTGGATCTTATTTAGATTTTGTTTTTCAATGTTTTGGAGGGGCAACAGGAAAGGAGGACGTCTGATCCCACTTCTGGCTCGGCCAATGGCCCGATGAGCCCTCCATACTGTGGCCCGTTTGTACAGGTGGGCCATCAAGGTCTAGAGGGGTGGCCCATACACTTCCCGCCCAGGATGCCTAACATCAGTACAGCACCCGGCAGGGATTTCCAGCCTGTCAACCCCGTAAGTATGCGATAGCAACAGCAGTAAAATTTCAGGGTTCTTGACAACGCCACAAAACCACCCTCATTTTAATATTAATGTAAAATATTAACAAATTAAATTAAAACAGCCGTGAATTATTTCTCAAATAAAAATTGCTTTAAGTTTTTCAATTATTCAAGTAAACACTTAGTACTAAAGAATAAATAAATTGAGCTTTTTACTTGTTAATAACTTAACCCTTGTGCGTCAATTAAAGGGGTCCTATTATGCTTTTTCACTTTTTCAACTTTAGTTAGTCTGTAATGTTGCTGTTTGAGCATAAAAAAGATCTGCAAAGTTACAAAGTTCAAAGTCCACTTCAAAAGGAGATATTTTATTTAACAGAAATCACTTTTCAAAAACTACAGCGAACGACTCGTTTGGACTACAATGCATATTTTCCGGGATTTGTGATATCACAAATATCTACGAATGGGACGAGACCTGGTTGAGCTGCACTAGAGAAGGCAACGAGTGTTATCACTATGTCGGAGACACGCTAGCTTTCCCAAGGCAGACAAACTTAGAGTGGTTACAATCATCCGGGTTTAAATCACGCTCAAATTGATTTGATTTTGACACAATATTTACACTGATGCTCGCAGGAGAAGGTGTTGTAATAATGTAAAATATGTGAAAAATAATGTGTTTTTCGAACAACCTAGTATGAGAGCCTGTTCTAGCACACCTCCAAAACAAAATCAAGACTTTGTAAAAGAGCATAATAGGACCTCTTTAAAAAAAAAGTTACGCATAGGTTCATAGAGGACAAAAATGTCCATGTCCAAAAACTGTCATAAAAATGAACATGAAATTGAAGCTTGGGAGTACCTACTTAAGTTTGGTCTCATTTTAAAGGAGACCCTTGACAGATTATTGTTGAAGTTAAAAAAAGTTCTAAAAAATGTAAACCAAAAAAGTTATAGAGGTTTAAGTTTATGAAAATGATTTATGAGCAATTTTTTTGTATAAAATATATATTGCATAAAACACGCTGAACACAAAAATTGCTAGAAAATCAAAGCCATAAATCTAAACAAGTTGTGTTCCAAATTTGAGGTTGATATCTCAGAAAATGAGCTTTTAGTAATATTTTGTTTGGGTGCTGTACCAAACTTTTCCCATTAGATTCCAGCAAAGCTCCTCTGGCATACACAGTGGTGGGATTTGTGATTTGCAGTACAGTATAATTTCTCTCTCTCTCAAACATTACAGGTGCACACACACAAACACACACGGTTGTTTTTTTATTTTTTTTTAGGACACGCATACAAACCACACTCTGACATCCATACCAACACACCCACATAATTATAGCTGCATAATTTATCCAACTGGCTCTATGATACAGCAAAAGCAGAAAACAGGACAAATGTGAGTATTTGCTTTAAAGGCCAAACCTGAGAAAATGGCACCATCTGGTAATTTTTTTTTACAAATTTTAATTTTGAAGCCTTGCCAACAGAATGAAAGCCTATTAATAAAGACTGCATCATTTTATAGTTAAATGGCCCTGGGATTAAAAATTGCAGTTTTACTGGGTTTCAATGAGGACATTTTTGTCCTTAAGGTCCTGAGAGGAACTATTTTTTGTACCTAGTGTAAAATAGATTTATTAAAGGAAATGAGGGTGAAATATTAAAATTCCAATAAAAATACACACCTGTGCCATAATGTATGCAGTTGGCATTAGCACAGGCAAAATGATCAAAAAACAAAACAAAAAAGGACAAAAATGTTCATAAGGTCGCACAAGGGTTAACAGAAACCAGGCTGTACACTGCACAATTAATACATTTATTTTTAATTTAATTTTATTATTATTTTGAAGTATTTTAAGTGCAATGTTAAGAAGTGCATTTTGGTATTTGTTTAAATCAACTTACTGATACTGAAGTACTAGGTTAACCTCTAGTTAAGGTTCAGGTTCTAGTTATACACTTACTGTAACACAGTTGTTGTTTTTTGGTTTTATTTCAGAGGAGGTTAGTTTGATAGTGAGAGAAATTCCTGTTTTTTTTTTTTTGCTTCCTTTACATCCTGGAACAGACACGAGAGTCATTCCAGCACTTTCAAGTGGTTAACCACATGTGGTGTGAAAAAGACATTTGTGGCTATTATGATTTGTACAAACAGGGTTTTACAAGAGGTACAGTGTGCAGAAGTGGACAGAGATTGAAACTATTGTTCTCTTCGTATAATGATTTCTTCTTTCGTGTGTGTTTGTTCAGGGTTTTCCCTGGCAGTCATCCTTCCCACAACCACGTGGTTCCAGAGGACAAGCAGACACAGCGAGACCCCCTCCAGAAACTGCAGGTATTTATTAGATTCAACCTGCGTGTCCTTTCTGGTCTCCTGCATCCTTCCTGCGTCACCAGGATTCATTTTGTTTTGCCACGCAATGTCAGTCTGACCCAGTGATATTTCAAGCATTCTGTCTGAATCAGTCAGCTTCCACTGGAGGCAGTTCAAATGATGACGACAATGAGAACCATGACAGACGAAACATGAAATGGCAGTAGTTTTAAATTTCACAATGATTGTACAAGGCCTATGAAGTTTAGTTTCCTTTTGGGTCTGTCCGGTTATCTGTATCATCTACACTACAGACATAAAAATTGACGCAATTTGCTTTCCATTGTGCATAATTATCAATGTAAATTATTCTAAAGATGAAAATGTTTTTTCATCAAAGCATATAGTCATTTTCCACCTCTGAAACATCATCTCTGCTAAAGTGAGAAGGCTGCTTTCCATAGTGTTTTATAAACACACTACCACTATTTTGTTAGTGGTATTATAACTCAACTTTTACACTTTTGTCAAATCCAGATGCATAAACTCAAATCATGTCCTTCATTATTTCCTGCTGAATATTCTTTGTTTGCTCAGCAATATGATGAATAGCAATATCATGACCTGGGTCAAAAATGAGTTTGGTGTTGTTTTGGTATCAGACATAATAGTTCAATAATAGTAAATGTTAATTTATTTCACTTAAATATTTACATTTCTGTACACTATACATTTTAAAATGTAATTTATTCCTGTGATGGCAAAGATTAATTTTCTGCATCCATTACTCCAGGCTTCAGTGTCATGTGATCCTTCAGAAATCATTGTAATGTGATGTTTTGGTGCTCTTTTGAAAGATGAAAAGAACAGCATTAATGTGAAATAAAAATTGCTTGTGACAATGTAAAAAGTCTTCAATCTCACTTTTGATCAATTTAATGCAACCTTGTTGAAGAAAAGTGTTACATTCTTAAAAATCCACTCTTCTCTCTGCTATGCTATAAAGGCTAAAAAACGGAAGACATAAATCTAAAAAATGGCAATATTGTTTTACATTTATGTTCAAAACACACCTCAATATTTTATCTGAAAAATGTTCAATTTCTTTGTTGTTGGCAGAAATGGGAGCAACTGGATTTGGGAAAAGGGAGCGTCAGAACATAGACCCCGGAAAGCACTAACCACATATTCTCTCTCCTGGAATGGCTCCCGGCTAGTAGCATGATGCAGTTTATTTTCAGTTGGCATGGTGTGAACTATTGTTTTTTGTTTTGTTTGTTTTTTGTACATGTATATATATATATATATCTACCACTGATGAAAATGTTGTTTATATACTTACGTTTTATAATCCTGTTTGTGAAACACTGTTCTTGCAAATTAAGAATATATACATTCATTATTTTACCTTTTTATGATTGTTAAAGTTTAAATTATCTGCTTTATATAATTCTATGCAGGAATTGAAGTCAGTTATTTAATGGATATTATGATTGAACGTTATTTTTATAACAATCTACCTATAGAGTTAAATCTCCACCACTTAATTAAATGATAGCTGCCTGAAAACATGACATTTAGTGTTTTGGTACTGATCGAGACTGACAAAGACATTTGTATGTGCAATTAGAGAAAATGTGTATTTAAAAATTGTAACTCTATAGGTGAATTGTCTTGAAAATGGCTAACAGTAGAATGTGACTGAACTGATTGATGATTCCTTCACTGGCAATGGTTGAGATGATGGGAGAGGTCACATACTGTTGAACGTCTGCGTGTGTCATTACTCTCTGACTGCTCATCTGCCCCACTGTTTATTGAAGCCATATATGACACCTGTTAACCTTTCCATCTATTAGATTACGTTCTGGGATTACTTTAGTAAGCGCTTCAATAGCTTGTTGATCCTTCAGATACTTATGAGTGTAATTGAAATGATAATCTATCGAGGAGGGCTTTCATCTGGGCGACAGAAGTATCACAGTAGTTTTGCTTAATATTTTTCAAGATTCAGTGTTCAAAAACATTATTCCCTATGTGCATATGGAAGTGATAAGTTATTTATATCTATTGTTTTGACAGCTGAGTGTGGTTTATTGTCTTAAGTGATGTTGTCTTTTGTGTATTGTTTTGTGTCTCCCTTTACATATTGTAGCTACTGGAAGACTGTAGGATGTGAGTTTGTGTGTTTGTGCATATGCACAGGAAGTGGGCCAGAATAAATAAGTTTATGCATCACATTAGTGCAGCCCACTTTGATTGGTCTCATTTTTGATTTAGGCTGAACATGAGGAGGAAATAACCAAATCACCAAATGGCTGATTACAGTGGGTCCAGTGTTGCACTTAAAAACATTGTAATATGTTTGGAACAGGGTAAGAATCATATCCTTTCTGTTTTTATGGTCATCTGCCATCATGAAGGCTGTTTTTCCACATGTGTGCAGTGTCTCCAACCTTACTGACCAATGCTTTGAACCAAACGCAAAAAGGTTTGTATGCTCACAAAATATTCCCAATGGCGAGCAACTCATTTGCTGTCAAATGGTGTGATATTTGTCATGTAAATGTACAAAATAAAACATAGGCAGGCATTTATTTTATGAGTTGAAATGTCTTTGAGCTGGATTGCACTCTGAGATGTGTGCTTTATTTACTCGTCTCCATCAATTACTGGTTGGCAGTTTTGTGCTTTTTGGAATGACTCTTTTTCTCCAGTGGGTGAAAGCAGACCTCATGTGAAACTTTTGTAATTGATTAGTATAATAAATATATTCTAACTGTCTAAACCTCCAAATGTTATTGTGTGAGAGTTAAAGTACAAGTTGCATCACCATATCACCCTGACACTCAATAACCAGAAGAAAACATTTTGTTTCTTGCATTTTAGTCTTTATTTACTGAACGTCCACAGAGGCGGCAGCAAGTTCAATGGATAGTTTAGGAGATGAGACATGATCGAAAAGCAACAGCAGAGCAGCCTGAATGCACTAAAGAGCTGCCCGCTGGCCCTCGACCTCAGGTCAGGCACCACAGAGTGTCTGTTTTCAAGCCTTCCCGTCATCAACATGCCAGTCTCCAAACCGACCCATTGACAGCCTCTAGAAGGAGCAGTCTGGGAATCCTTTTACTTCAATTTCATACTGTTCAAATTCTTGTAACAACAATTCACAAAGGTTTACATTTTTTAACTTTGCCACATGTAATCTTGCTTTTACGGGGTTTCTGCGGGTCTTAAAAAGTCTTACTTCGCCGTTCCACAAATTAAGGCCTTAAATCAGAGTAGAAAGTCTTAAATTCATTAAATAATGGCATTAAATGTTGCATGCACTTGAGAAAAAAAAAGATCATATTCTTCACTATTTTTGTCTTTTTCCCAATACAAATATCTGAACATCCTTAAATCAAGAAAACATTTTTTGTTGTCTAAAACTTGAATCGTGTTGATTTTTCTGAGCCAATCAATTTATCTTTTTGCTTGTCTATACATCCTGTTTTAAGACTCTTAAGACATCTTTAGACATTTGCACGGGAAAACAAGAAATACCGAGGTTCCCTAGACATTAAGATTTAGAGAACATATTGACGTATTGCTTTTCCTTCAATTTATTCCTTACATTTTCTTTTAACTGTTTTTAAAAGGGTCTTAAATCTCCCTTCATAAAACCTGCAGAAACCCTGTTTTGACTATTTGAACACATTTTATGCTGGAGAGAGAGATGAATGTGCAATTAAATCCACTGTTTTAACGTTAATCAGCCTTTTGAACAAGCTGACGGAAGTATTTCAAGATGTCTGCCTTAACTTCAGATACGTTCACTCTGGGAAACCACCTCATTACAGGTCTGCCGTCTGGACCCACCAGAAACTTCTCAAAGTTCCACTTGATGTCGTTGATTTTGAGAGGTTCCCAAAACAATCTGTTGGTGGGGTTACCGAAGCTGTCTCCCACAGGTGGGCAGGCATTCTGAAAGAGAAAGAGACGCCTTCACTCTTTATTGGCATTGATGATTCCATGAAGAACCTTTAACATGCATGGAACATTTCCATTGCAGTTTACTTGACACAACAGATCTCAGATAGAGAAAAGTAGTCCCCAAAAGTATTTGGAGTGTTATTGCAAAATATTAAAATGTGACCCTGGACCACAAAAGTGTCAATTTTTCAAAATTGAGATTAATACATCATCTGACATCTGAATAAATAAGCTTTCCATTGATGTATGGTTTGTTAGGATTGGACAACATTTGGTCGATATACAACTTTGAAAATCTGGAATCTGAGTTATCCAAATGAAGTCCTTAGCAATGCATATTACTAATCAAAAATTACGTTTTAATATATTGACGGTAGGAAATTTACAAAATATCTTCATGGAACATGATCTTTACTTAATATCCTAATGATTTTTGGCATAAAAGAAAAATCTATAATTTTGACCCATACAATGTATTTTTGGCTATTGCTACAAATATACCCCAGAGACTTAAGATTGGTTTTGTGGTCCAGGGTCACATATAAGAATGGAATTAACATTGAATTGACATTTTAAAGTAGAAAGACTGAAGTATTATTTTCTTGTATAATGTACTTAAATAATCAGTATTTAATTTTTTTTTACTTAAAACTTCAAAAAGTGAACATAAGTGCACTTCTCAAGCTAAGATAAAACAACAGTTATTCTGTTTTTTTGGTTTGATGTAATTTTATATTTTCTATTGTATTAATTGATTTCTATTATTTCAGTTTATTCTAATGGAATGACATGCTTATTGGGGCCTCTATGTAGCTTATTCCAAAATGGGTAAACAGGTTTAAATTTAATTTAAACGGACCTTTTTTTTCTTCGTGAAATAGGCTTTTCTTGCATAAGGTGTTGCAAGCAATTTCAGATTAAAAAAAAAAAGCTTTATTAAGCAATGACCAACCTTTAAAAATGTGAAAAGAGCGTGTTCATTGACTCCATTCACATCCACCTTCTCAAATAACTGGAAATTTGGAACAAATCCATTGCCTGGACGGACATACCTGTGAAGACAAGGAGAAATCTGTTTCATCATGGGCCTGTCTATAAGGAAAACAAATAGAGACTTTAAAGAGCCATGGCCAGAGAAGTGGCTTCAGATATCACTCCAGAAAAGAGCCTTTAGGTTCAAGATATATGATATGTGCAGTAATTTAAAGGGGATGATGGATGAGAAAGACAAACTAATTGCACACTGTCTGATGCTCAGGTAATTTTGGCTCATGAGTGATGGCCAGTAATCTCAAGGTTAAAGAAACCTTCAGTCTTTTTTCCTTAAAGACCGTGTCTTCTGATTAATACTTGTTGAGTCATTTATCTTTTGGATGTCTTGTAGAATAGGTTTTTAAAACGGCATGTTTAATCCACTGTTTTTAGTATTATTCACATACTATATTTCTTAATATTTTAAGCTTTTATTTTTATATTTTCAGTTCTCATTTGAACTAAGTTTTAGTAATTTTGTTATGTGCTTTTGTCTTTTTTATTATTTGTTATATATATTTCTATTGACCTTTTAATTTATTTAAATTTTTTTTTCATTTTTCATTTTAAGTTTATGTATACAAATAATTTTCCATCAATTTTCCAATAACACTGGTTTCACCACCACAATTAAACGTCTCTATTTTCAAAGAGTAACATGAACTCACTTTAATGCAGAAAGAATTTCATTATTTTTTCCAGGCTCTTGCATCCCAAATTGGTTGCATGGAAACCCGAGGATATTGAATCCAACATCTCGGAGCTCCTGTTGCAGTGCATTCAATTCTAAATAGCATATAAAACTCATAGTCAATACAGTTATCATGAACAGGTTTCATATTTGCTCTTCAAGCTTTGTTGTCATGAGGTGTAAAATATATATTTGCACATATAAATTTGCAAACATAAGTAATGTTTGTATATACTAATATTTGTGTTAAGTGAAATAATGTGCACACTTACCCACATACTGGAAGGTGAGTCCTCAGTAGGTGGCCACATTGACAATGAGGACATGCCTTCCAGCATAATGGGAGAATGGCATGAACTGGGTCCCATTTAGGGTTTTCACACCATAGTTGTGTATAGTGTCACTTATAGCTGGGTTGCAGACCTGAGACAGACAAACGTAAAATAACGCTGGCTCTGTACCACAATTACAAAGAGGAGAAACATGAAAAATGAACATGAACATGAAAAAAATACCATTCAAAATGTTTGGGTCAATAAGATATACTTAAAAAAAAAAAAAACAACTTTTTTTTTCAGCAAGGGCGCATAAAGTTGATCAGATGTTTACAATGTTACAAAATACTTTTATTTCAAATAAATTGTTCTTTAGAACTTTCTATTTCTCAAAGGACCCTGAAAAAAATGTATCACGGTTTTCACAAAAATATTAAGCAGCATATTAGAATGTTTTCTGAAGAATCATATGACATTGAAGATTGGAATAATGAATAATAAAATATAAAACATATTAAAACAGAAAACAGTTATTTTAAATTGTAATAATATTTCACAATATTACCATTATTTTTCATCAAATAAGCAGCCCTGGCAAGCATAAGAGACTTTTTTCAAAAAAATTCTCCCAAACTTAAACTTTTGAACGGTATAAACATGAAATAAAATGATTATTTAAACAGTGCAGTGACCTTTGTATTCTCACTCAAAACTGTGAAACCCCAGGCACACTCTTTATCATTGAACCAGCTCATTTTCAAGAAAACTGGATGTGACTAATATGCGAGTAAAAAAATGAACAAAACTGTAATATCATGTCATCTTAATTCTTATTATCATATAACAGTTCTGTTTCTCAGAATAGAAATGTTTTAGGGTTATATCACCTTGAAGCTGTAGTAGTGGAGTTATAATACCCTGACCAGGTAAAGTAAATATTTACCTTTATTTGACTTTTGCTGTTTGGTATTTGAAGCGCTTAAAAACAAAAAACGGTTACAAAACATTCTGTTATTTTACTATATATATAACCCTGGACTTAAGAACTGAACATGATTCTTATATTTTTTCCCTCCATTTATTTCATTATTTTCTGCCTCAGTTACTGTGGCAACCCACTGCACCTGCTACTGCATGGTGAAAACAGTGCGCACGATCAAATCACACTGATTTATGGGCTATAACCTCCACATCCTTACAGCATTGTGTTAAAAACATGCGAGATTATATGAGATCATTTCATACCAATCTGTTCCAGTATTTACTTTTAAGCTTCAATGTAACACACAAATACTTGGATGTTGTTTACTCAGCCTATTGCTTTAATAACAAGCAATGCCTTTACTTTCAATAAATAAAAAATGTGCATTATTATCCTTATTCCTTTGTTCTTTATTCCTGGTTTAAAGTTTTATCCAAATGAGCAATCCAGTATTACCAAAACCAAGACAAAAGCTGTATAATAAGTATATGTCTTAACATCTTACCTGGGTATTGGATAGTCCACTAACTTTATGTAGAAGACCCACCAAGACCAGAGCAGAGATCCAGGGATTCTTCTGGTTCCCCATGAGGGTGACGTGTGGCCCCTGCAGGGTGTCTGTGTGTCGTCTGAATGAAGCGTGGCTGAGCTGGAGACGAAAAACACTGGAGGAGAGTGACGCAGACTAGCCAATAATATCCAGCCTCATCATCCCACATATTGACATATGAATACAGCCATGGCCTGTTTATTACAGCTCTAAGCTAAGAGTTTGTTGCAATCTAGTTCGCAGTGAATGTATTTGTCATTTGATTAAAAGAATTATTGTAATGTGATGCTAAAAACCCACCACTATGTTGTTGGCTTGATAGTGGTGAAACAGTTGAGTTATTTTTGTCACTAGTCTTTCAACATCTCGTTTGCAACACTGATATCACAAAAAGTGCAGGAAGTCCTTTCACATGCATTCAAACAATTTGAGCAATAACTGTAAAACTCACTGTAAAAATGACCTTTAATCTTTAAAAAATAAGGGTTGTGCAAAATCAAGCACATTAAGTGCAGAATAAATATTTTGGAAAAACTAGATATTAAACATTTCATTATGTTAAACATGAATAATCTAAGAGGTTGCAGTGCAGCTGCTATGTCAACAGAAACAGGTGCCTGCCTACCTGTTTGATTCAGCTATTATAGTGTTTGCAGAACAAATTACTTGGTTGGTTGGTGGATCTTTTGCACAACACTGACTTAACTTTATATTCTGTATAAGCAGTTTCTTCTAAGATGATTTTTCACAGAAAATTTCGATGGGTCCCAGCACATGTTGGGATGACGGGTAATGAGATGGCGGATAGACTGGCTAAAAGGGTGCTAACAAAAGAGAACATAGAAATGCAGGTAAATTTAAGTAAAGCAGAGGTTAAATGCATAATTTGGGGAAAAAATCTATAAAAGTTGGCAAAAGAGGTGGGATAGACAGGAGAAAGGGAGGCACTTATACCAAATTCAGAGAAATGTTAAAGAGGATAGGGTGGTAACTGGAAATAGGAGAGAAGATGCAGTGATGACTAGGTTAGGGTTGGGACACTGTTCACTGAATAAAACACTAAAGATGATAGGGAAGCACCAGACAGGGTTGTGTGAGGGATGTCGAGAAGAGGAGTCAGTGGAGCACATAATCATGACTTGTAAGAGATATGAAACATAGAGGCAGGTAATGAAGAATAAGCTGAGGGAAACTGGGGTGCAGGCAATCACATTAAAAGTGTTACTAAGCACAGTAAATAGGACACAGAGTAGAATATTGATTGCATTTTTAAGGGAAGCAGGAGTTTTCAACAGGATTTAATGCATAATTAAAGTATGATGTGTGTGTGTGTGTTTATGTGAGGGGACTAAGTAAGTGTCATGTAAGTGTAGTAGGAAAGGGAATAAACTTAAGTTTTATTATAACCTATTAGCTGATCCACACTCCGGAGCAGAAGGGGGCGGTAATGCACCAATAAGCTGGATGCCAACCGCCGTTAAACTGGAAAGAAGAAGAAGAATAACACGTATGATGACGCATGATCATTACGTAGGCAGCAGGAACTCAGTCAGAAATGGCGACGTTGCTGCAGCCAGAGAAAGTGCTTTATCTCGTCCGAAGCGAGAAAAAGATTGGAGTTCCGCTCTCTCAGCTGTATTTTTGCCGATATTGCATTGAGCTGCGATCTCTGGAATGCGTGTCACATGAAGTAAGTAACGCGGGGTGGGACATTTAGTTGACACAATGGATGTTAGCCATGCTAAGAGCGAGCTAACAGGCTAGTGATGGTGACCGTGTTGTTCCCGCCTATCAGTCGAAGTGGAATGAATTCTGGTTCTGTGATTGGCTAGTTTATCATCTGTCATCAATTATACGGCAATAGCGCTATCCAATTGGCTGTGTAACCAGTCAGTTAACTTCTGCACCACCCACTTTTTTTTAGGGATGTGACAAGCTAAAAGCTAGCAGAATAATTCAGAATGAAATGAAATATCTGCTGTTCGTTCGTTTCCATTTTGTGCATAGGTAGATACATTAAAAAAAACAATGAGGTTCTAAATTCAATGTGTTAACGCTTGCAGCAGCCGTTCGTGTTATTTTGAAGGCAACACTACCACAACCTGTACAGACAGCTTGTGCTATTTTTATTATTGTTTATTTATTTATTTTTACTTAAGCAATGTGTGAGTTTTACCCCCGGCACAATGATGAAGTTCCATTTAGCCTTTCTGTACTTTTCCAATACATGTTATACAATTTCCTTGCGCAAAAACACATTTGCTTTGTCTTATAATTTTTTTTGGTGTTATGCCTGTTATATAGGTCGATTCCCATTTCTGTCCCAGCTGTCTGGAGAACATGCCGTCAGCTGAGGCCAAGCTCAAGAAGAATAGGTAAACCGCATCTGTGCTAAATATCTGACAAGCTTGTGAATTAATAACGGCAATAATCGCAATCATCTAACATCATCTGTACTTTGGCATTTATCATTAACTAATTACATGCTTGCCATATTTATAAGTTTTGACACATCAAAACTCGCTGCACTTTTTACATTTATTTAAAAAACTGACTGATGATATATTATCCGGTCTGATAGATTGTGTTTGCTCATAATGCTGTTGAATGCTTCTTTGTGATCCACTGGTTTCAGGTGTGCCAATTGCTTTGACTGTCCATGCTGTATGCACACCCTCTCCACACGGGCCACCAACATCCCAGCACCACTGCCTGATGACCCAACCAAAACCACAATGAAGAAGGCCTACTACCTGGCCTGTGGATTTTGTCGCTGGACCTCAAGAGATGTAGGCATGGCTGACAAATCTGTGGGTGAGTCCTTGCACTTCCTTGATGTGGATATATGTACCAGTGTCTGTATTGGTTCATCAGTAAACTCGGATGATTTGAACTTTAATCTGTCCTATTTAATCAAAGATGGTTATTTTGGTTTAGTTTAAAATTGTTGTATTTATGTGGGTTAATTTTATGCATACTATAAATATACATAAAAATCTTGTAATGTCCTGACTAGATTAGAAGTGATGCATTCACTTACTGTAATTTTACTGACCACACTCCATGTGAAATACTGTGGAAAGAGTCATAATTGTAGCTCATCACTAGGGTTGGGTATCGTTGGAATTTTATCAGTTCCGATTCCGATTCTTTTCGATTCCCAGTTTCGATTCCAATGTGATTAAATAATGATATCAAACATTTATCCTGTGTCTTTTTTTTTGCAAACCATTTATTGGAGCTGAATACCATGAACAAAAATCAACAGGCTACATAAAAACTGGATTCTTTAAGAGCTGTTTGTGTGCAAAATAGAACTGCATGCTTCTGGATAAATTGAGTCCCCCCAATGGAAGTTGTGGTTCTCTCATGATTCTGAAGAAAAAACATTAATCACATGTAATTTATGAATGAATGATTAAATGACTCACTCAAGATGTACTTGTTTCATTACTGGATGAATCAGCGTTCTTGAACGAATCTGTTGTCTGATTTAAAGACAAATACATTTTAACAGCCCCTTTTCGCCACCTACTGGCGCAACAATGTAATCGATAAATCTTAATTTGAAGTGTCAAATTACTTTCAAAAGGTGATTCACTCTATTTTAATCACTACTATATACATCATACACACAGTTTATATCTGAACTATAAACATTTATGTGATTTGAATGTTTGTAATACAGAAATAATGATACTGTGTGGCTGAAAAGACTGTGAAGCTGTTTCATTCATGACAGACAGCTGCTCTCTTTAGGTCAATGGTAGCGCGAACGCAAATTTAAATGTTCAAATTACACTGGTGTGATCGTACTCTGCACGGACGAACCAAGTGATCACAACATTAATCGCACACAGTTGAGGAATAAAACAGACGAACCATTGTAATTTTCGGAATAGAATCACATTGGTGTTTGAATCGTGTTTGCGATCTTTAACGATCTATTAAATTAAAGTGCTTTGTCATGTTGGTGGTGACACCTCTGTTGCAACATGTTTAGCTATCACGGATATTATACTTAGCTTTTTTGGCTTCTGATCGCAAATGTAGCCAAACTTTGGAGCGCTTAGATTAGCGAGCAAGGTCCTGGCAGATCACTAGGTCCGGTCCTCACAGATGAAGAAAAAAAAAAAGCACAGGAATCGTTAGGCGGAATCGAACGGTGCATTCCAAACGGGATATATCGCCCTCCGAAGGGCACTTCGGAGTGAAAACAATCATGGCCGC
>NW_015638958.1:1792845-1797237 GCF_001515625.1 Sinocyclocheilus rhinocerous | reverse complement strand
GCGATCTTTAACGATCTATTAAATTAAAGTGCTTTGTCATGTTGCTGGTGACACCTCTCTTGCAACATGTTTAGCTATCACAGATATTATACTTGGATTTTTTGCCTTCTGATCGCAAATGTAGCCAAACTTTGGAGCGCTTGGATTAGCGAGCAAAGTCCTGGCAGATCGCTAGGTCTGGTCCTCACAGAAAAAAAAGCTCATAGGAATCAATAGGCGGAATCAAAAAGGCTGTGAATGTGAATCGCTCTGGATTTGTGTGTGAATTTTGAGACTGTCCTGGCAGCGAACTCCTCCCACGCGGGACACTCGTACTCTTTAGCCAATCAGATTTGAGCCTGTCAGTCGACCAATCATAACCCACTGTCGGCGTATGAATCTGGGCGTGCCTACCTGGATACTGACGTCATTTTTAACATTCAAAAATTTTGTACACAGTTGTACATCTGTGAATTGTGTTTTGCATTTGTGAAACGTATTTTATGAATATATATTCTTATTTTTGTGTACGTGAATTGGTTTTTGTGTATATATATATATATATTTTTTTCGTGCACGTGAATTATTTCTCATGCATGTGAATTGGGTTATGCATGTGTGCATCGCGTCTTTTGTGTGAATTATTATTGAGATAATTATGGCTCCATAATGTAGCAAATACATCGGGTGTTATGGGAAGTGTTCCCGGTTCCAGTTGTCCTAATTAATGCAGCCTAAAAATCCTTTAACGGATTTGAATATTAGAAATGTGTTAGTGTGTTATGTGTAAGCCAGGTTAAAGAGATGGGTCTTTAATCTAGATTTAAACGGACACATCACAGAATATGAATTTTAATAATCAGGATTTTGTGCCGATTATATTTCACTCTGGGCTGGGACATGACAGAAATAGAATCAAGTGACCAAAAAATTTTTGATATATTGTCATTTTGTGTCTGATTAGAGCATTAATCTGCATGCACATTCTAGTAAACATTGTTCGTTTTATATTTTAGCCAGTGGAGGATGGCAGGAACCAGAAAACCCTCATACTCAGAGGGTATGTTTAAACAAGATCTCCTTTTATTAAATTAATATTACATTTTCTATCTGACTGTCTCAAGTAGCTGACAAGTCAGTTATTATTTCTATATAGATCAACAAGCTGATTGAGTATTACCAGCAGCTGGCCCACAGAGAGAAGCTGGAGAGAGACCGGAAGAAGCTGGCACGAAGACGCCCGTTCATGCCTCAGGCGTTCTCGGTAAACATTCACACCACTGTGTCTAGAAACACCCTTCTAACCTAACATTTACTTTCCATTTAGTAAGCACTAAACGGGTGTGGTTTGTCTTGTCTAGAATCTAAACTTGGGCAGAGTCTTGTCAGAATACTTAAAAGTTACACTGAAGTAATGCTATTTTGTTGTGATTATTTATTTTTTATTTTTTTTAAATCGTGAAAATGTGCAATAAATTAAACCAGTTTTTTGCACATTTTGTACAAAACTAAAATCATCTTTACTTTAAATTCGCATCAAAGCTGGCAAAGTTTACTAAACCTAGCAGGGTCTGAAATGTGACTACTAAACATGTTTTAACCAAGGATGCACTAAATTGAGAATTTGGAGAAATTAGGGCTTGAAATGGTTAGTTCCTAACCCTGTGATACATGACTGGTTACTGACATTACTTTGAGCTGCATGTCTTGTTCACTAATGCAATCCTTGTTTCCTTGTGCTTCAAACTGCCACTTTAATGTTTGCTTGAATGCATTTGTTTCACTTGATTCTGTCTCTCTCCTTTTCTTTGCTTGTGCACACTGATATTTTTGGTTTTATACCCCTCTCCAGCAACACACTATTCACGTGGTGGTGAGTGGTATTTTTTTCCCCACAATTCTTACAGAAACACTAAGAAGGTCTTTCTTCCCCCCTCCCAATCCTTCCATCAGTTTAGCATGTCTAATCGGTTACTAAATGACTTTGCTGATCACATGAGCTTCACTATTGCTACTTGGAATTCTATGCACAATCGAATCTTTGTATTTGGCAGGCGATATATCTTTGTATTTGGCAGGCGATATCTTTAATGGGACAGTCCTGGTTGGTTGGGATTTATGTTTCTAGTTTAGCTGCAGACTTATTTGATTATATAGATTTAGAACAAGACTTCACCCAGAATCAATCATTTAGTCAATCAATCGGTTTCTTGGAAAGCAAGTTTTTGGACAATGTTTGTGCTTAAACTGTTAACTATTACTAAATACACCATTTCAGCAAACACTTTGACACTAGCATTCATCTAATAATAATGAGCTGTACCTTAAACCTAGAATAACTCTTTATTATCATAGACTTATGTGGTCTGTATTTATGTCTGAAAGGAGAAGTATGGACTGGGAACCAGACTACAGAGACAGAGATCTGGAGCCCCAACCAGTGCACTGTATGGCCTTTCGTAAGTATTGCCTTTCAAAAACATGTTATGGTACATCCTTCTGCTTAGTGGTGTTTGTTAAGGCAGGTTTAATTATGTTGAGTACCAATATAATTGATGCATCACATTTTAAATTATTGTGGACTTTGTCTGTATGATGCTGTATTGTTTTCAGATTAAAAGAAGGAGAGGACCAGAAGGAGATCACTGTAGAGCCAGCACAGGCTTTGGATGAAGTGGAGCCCCTGCCTGAAGACTATTACACTCGTCCTGTCAACCTTCCTGAAGGTTAGTCTCATCCCTGCTTCACCCAGGTAATACTACTTAATTACTATTTAAATCTGATACCATTTGTAGTGCAGTAATCATAGGCACAGCCATGTAGATCCAGACTCACAGGTGACAAAGGGTGATTTTGGAGGTTGCATGTTCAGGCTCAAATGTGTAAGAATTGAAATTGATGTAATTGAACCAAATTTGCTATCCAAAGGCGATCGTGACTAGATCTTTATTGACGTGGTTATATGATGCATATTTTAAATGTTACTTGTGTTTCAATGCAGTAACGACTCTTCGCCAGAGGCTGCAACAGCCTGATTTTCAGCCTGCAGGAGCTTCACAGCTGCACCCCAGACACAAGCACCTGCTAATGAAACGCTCTCTGCGTTGCAAGGTTTGTAAATACATCCACAGCTTCTCTTTACGTCCGAAGAAAGCCATTCAGGAAGCTGCTGTTGAATTACTGAGCTGATATCATTCAGCCTGATTTTCTTTTATATAAATTACCATTCAAAAGTTTGTATTCTGTAAAATCTTTACAAATACTATTTGAAAGGAGTCTCTTATGTTACCTATATAAAAAAATCCAAATCTAAATACACTATATTGCCAAAAGTATTGGGCCCCTTCTAATGAACAGGTTTGACTATAGTAATTTCCATGATGTTTAATGTTTAAGCATATAATGATATTCTAGGGCAGTGGTTCTCAAACCTCTCCATGAAGTACCCCCAGCACTGCACATTTTATATGTCTCCCTATATCTGACACACCCACTTCAGGTCTTGCAGTCTCCACTAATGAGCTGATGAGTTGAATCAGGTGTGATAGATGAGGGAGACATATAAAATGTGCAGGGCTGGGGGTACTGACAGACAGGTTTGAGAACCACTGTTCTAAGGAATTGTGTGCTTCTAATTTTATAGCAACAGTTTGGACAGGACCCTTTTTTTATTCTAACATGACAATGCCTCTGTGTATAAGGCAAGGTTCAAAAA
Organism: Sinocyclocheilus rhinocerous; assembly: GCF_001515625.1. Taxonomy (NCBI): domain Eukaryota; kingdom Metazoa; phylum Chordata; class Actinopteri; order Cypriniformes; family Cyprinidae; genus Sinocyclocheilus; species Sinocyclocheilus rhinocerous. The sequence continues at coordinate 1,793,543 of NW_015638958.1, read as the reverse complement.
GAAATGATTGATTCAGTCAGTGTGGAAGAACTTTGACTGGTCTGCATAAAGCCAAGTCCTAATCCCAGCTGGACACCTCTGGTGTGACTTTAAATACAGACCAGGGGCCTCATGTATAAAACTTTCTGTAGATTTCATCCTAAAACTGTATGTACGCACAAAAGCTAGATTTGGCGTACGCACAAAAGTTTTCAGATTTATAAAACCATGCGTACGCCAGAACCTGCGCAAAAATCCCTTTATAAATCCCTGTCAGCTGAAGATTGTGCGTACATGCGTCTCCTCCCCAAAATCACCATATATGGAGCTTACAACGCCTAGTATTACTATGCATAACCTCATCTGCATGTCATTTCCATGCATATTCCCATACACGTGACACCATGTTTAACACTGTCAAAGGTACAAGACGTTAGGAAAATATGACATGCGGACTAAAATGCTATTTGTACGGTACATTACATTGCTAAAAATCATTCACTGTCCTTGTTTTCGAATACATACATCTAAATGAATGTAAAAACAAAATTGTATAAAATACTTCTCAGAGAATCTTTTTAGAATAGAGTGGATCTCTTTCTTTTCCATTGGCCAAAACAATTGTTTTAAACAAATTAAATGTTTTAGGATATTTAAATAGGCTTTAGTTGAATCAAAAATACGGTGTGTGTGAATAAGTGTACATAATTGTCTGACGC
>NW_015638958.1:1785316-1791852 GCF_001515625.1 Sinocyclocheilus rhinocerous | reverse complement strand
GTACATTACATTGCTAAAAATCATTCACTGTCCTTGTTTTCGAATACATACATCTAAATGAATGTAAAAACAAAATTGTATAAAATACTTCTCAGAGAATCTTTTTAGAATAGAGTGGATCTCTTTCTTTTCCACTGGCCAAAGCAGTATATAATTGTTTTAAACAATTCAAATGTTTTAGGATATTTAACATATGTTTTATGATATTTAAATAGACTATAGTAGAATCAGAAATATGGTGTGTGTAAATAAGTGTAAATAATTGTCTGGCGTGGCGTCACTGAGAAAATATTATAAAAAAGAAACGTGCAAATCTTACCGTTTGCTTCAGACTATATCCTTCAATCACAATGCTATTTTCATAATGTTCTGAAGATCGCAGAAGAAGTCACGCGAAATAAACACCTAATATAACCAGGCTAATATAATCGGACCTATTTAAACCTACCAATGGACCGTTCGACCACCGAATCCAGTAAGTGTGCATCGTTGATGTTCTTGCTAAAAATATTTTCTCTTAACATGAGATCTGTAGTTTAAAGAAACATTAATGTGTGCCTAGCACTCCTCGCTGTCATTAAAACAGCATGCAACAAGAAAAGTGATCAAAAGACAGCGCATCCACGACAAATGTCTAAATATCAAAATTCATAAGTTTTGTTTAACTTTTGAATAATGACGTTATGTAATGTCAGTGCTTAACTCCATTAATGAGCAGAATATTTAATCTAAATGTGTGTAATCATTACTTCGCTATTACGCCAGTAAAAGAGTGCGTATGCACGGTAGAGTACCTGTACGGTGCGCACATATTTACGGCAAGTTTATTTTTTATAAATCCCAATGTGTACGTGGGGCCTCATTTATAAAATGTTGCGCAGAAACCATCCTAAAATTGATCTTACGATCATCTCTCAAATATGCATACGTGTGATTCATAAAAAGATCTGCAGTTTAAAGAAACATTAATGTGTGCCTAGCACTCCTCGCTGTCATTAAAACAGCATGCAACAAGAAAAGTGATCAAAAGACAGCGCATCCACGACAAATGTCTAAATATCAAAATTCATAAGTTTTGTTTAACTTTTGAATAATGACGTTATGTAATGTCAGTGCTTAACTCCATTAATGAGCAGAATATTTAATCTAAATGTGTGTAATCATTACTTCGCTATTACGCCAGTAAAAGAGTGCGTATGCACGGTAGAGTACCTGTACGGTGCGCACATATTTACGGCAAGTTTATTTTTTATAAATCCCAATGTGTACGTGGGGCCTCATTTATAAAATGTTGCGCAGAAACCATCCTAAAATTGATCTTACGATCATCTCTCAAATATGCATACGTGTGATTCATAAAATGAACGTACGCACAGAAAACGCACGTACGCCTCTCTTTCAGATGTGAAATCTGTGAATCGCAAATGATCTTGAACTTGCGTGCAAATGAATTGTTTCAGCTCTCTGCTTTGTAAACGACTCCTAATTAATGTCATTAACATGTAAAAGATCACCAGTCATCATCCATATTCTTTAATTTAGAACAGCGAGCTGCATGAACAGCTTACATTTTCAAAAACCTGCAGTACTCCCCAAGAAAAAGTGCGTACGTCTGCTCAGACACTGATGTGACGCTAAGCACTTTTCCACGTCAAAGCCAGTTTTTACAAATATGAGCCTTGGTGTGGATTTAAGTGTACGCACACTCTAAGATCAAATCTGAGCATACGCACGCTTTATAAATGAGGCCCCTTGAGCCAAAAACTCATCACCAAACACCAATGACTTGTACATAGTACACTATATGGACAAAAGTATTGGGACCCCCTTCTTTAGAACAGAAAAAGGCACTTCCAAAACTGTGGCAACAAAGATGGAAACATAATTCATGTATTTAAAAATTGTATTTCCATCTCTGTTGCAACAGTTTTGGAAGTGTCTAAAATGACTGTACCCATATGTACAAGTCATTGGTGTTTGGTGATGAGTTTTTGGCTCAAGGTCTGCATTTAAAGTCACACCAGAGGTGTCCAGCTGGGATTAGGACTTGGCTTTATGCAGACCAGACAAGTTCTTCCACACTGACTGAATCAATCATTTCCTTTTTAACCTTGCCTGTTCATCAGAAGGGCAATATAGTGTATATTTTAATATGTAATTTATTCCTGTGATGGCAAAGCTGAATTTTTAGAAGCCATTACTCCAGTCTTCAGTGTCACATGATCCTTCAGAAATCATTCTATGTTAATAACCTCCCCTGATTCCCTATTCTACTGGGTATAATTACTTTCCTGCCTGTTATGAGTGATTTTTTTTTTGGATTTTAAAAAAATTTTTATTTGGTGCTCTTATTATTATCACTGTTTTATATATATATATATATATATATATATTAGGATTGTTTGATGAATAGAAAGTTCACAAGAACTTAAAATAGCATTATTGTTGCTTTTGATCAATTTAATGCTAAATAAAAGCATTAATTTCTTTCAAAGAACAAAAAAATCTTAATTGCCACAAAATACAAATGTATATAGTTTATAGATTAAGTGCTCTTTGAGTTCATATTTGTATTAAATTCCTGTGAGCTAATCTGCAAAACTGTTAAATAACACTTTAAAAGTGCTGTTAATTGCTGTTCCTCATCCTTTAATTTCAGAAATGTGAGCACAATCTGAGCAAACCAGAATTTAATCCAACTTCAATAAAGTTAAAAATCCAGCTTGTGGCAGTGTAAGTCCTGTGTATGTGACCTAAATTCTCTTATTTGCTGTTTTTAGAGTGTATATTTGATGAAATGAACCAACTAACGATTTTTGTTCTTCTTTACAGGAGCTACATTCCTGAAGTGAGAATCATGTCCATTCCAAACCTGCGTCACATGAAGGCAAGTTTGAGTAATGCTTGGACACAAACAAAATTATGCAGTTTATTTATTTGTGTTCCATTTTTAATAAATTGTAAATAAATTAAGACTATTTGACTTTTGAGGCTTAGTCTGGTTACAATTCTTTGACATTTTAAACTATAGACTTTTTTTTTTTCATTTATAAGTAATTGTAGTGTTTTGTTGTAATACAGGAGAGTCAGGTTCTGCTGACCCTGACCAACCCAGTGGAGAGCATCACCCATGTGTCTCTGTACACCTGTGAAGAAGCAGACCCAGATGATATTAACAGCACTGCTAAGGTAAAACACCACAGCTGAGCCTATATCTCTTAACAGTACAGATTTATAATGATATAAATGAATTTTAAGAAGTGTATATGTCCTGTAATGATGGCTGGTGGTTGGATATTGAATTGGACACGGACAGGTGTGTTTATCTAGATTGAGCTAGATGAACAACAACCTCTCAGTTCAGTCTCCAGACGGACATTATTTACCTTCAGTGGGCCACTGCAGGGGAAATGCTAGTCATTACAGCCTCACCATCACTGCGCTGCAGTGTGTCATTGCCTTGTGTTGTGCCCCCATGGTTTTATTATGAAATATTATTGTTTAATAGGTGCTGGTGCCCTCAAAAGAACTGGTCCTGGCAGGGAAAGATGCGGCCGCTGAGTATGATGAACTGGCAGAACCTCAGGGTTTTCAGGATGACCCAGAGTAAGAACCACCTCTGCTGATGGATACTGAGAGCAGATAAACCAATTTAGCTCATTTATTTCCAAGAAGATGAGATTGCAGTAATACAGAGTCAGGGGCTCAGACTGTGAATAGGTTATTTATTTATTAATAAGTAGGGCTGCATGTAATCTACTTTGAATTTGAACATCAGTCATTCACTAAGTGAAACCCCCAGTTCCTGAAATATCTTTGGGTATTTTGATGATGCTTTCAGGTACTGTATGACTTTTCTTTCTTCTGCTGAACTCAAAAGAACATATTTTGAAGAATGTTGGTAAACAACCTCTTGCTGGTCCCCAATGACTTCCATACTAGTCAATGGCAACCAGCAACTGTTTGGTTACCAACATTCTTCAAAATGTCTTGTGTGTTCAGCAGAAGAAAGATGTTCATACAGGTTTGAAACAACTTAAGGGTAAGTAAATGATGGCAGAATTTTTGGGTAAACTATCTATTAACTATAGCTGTATTTAAATCCATTCTGTGAAATTCTGCAATTTCCTACCACAATCAGTGTAGAAAACGTCAAACAAAATTCTTAAAACAAACCAAAAATGCTATTAAAGCATTATCAACCGTGCATGCAGCATAATGCTGATTACCACAGAAAATAATTGACCCTGGGTTTTGTTCAAAGTCAGAAATTGTGGTCAAGGCACTTAAAATGCAAAGTAATCTGGGTCAGTGTTCTCAAGGTTTTAAAAGGTTAAATATAAGTGGTTTGACACAAATACAAGCTTTATAGGGTTTATTTTCCAAGCTGTTCTTTTTTTAAGTTGGAATACTTTTTTAGATCAACCTCTGTTTATGTATTAAAGAATTGTTGTTTTGTAGTTGTGTATTTATGCAACTCCCTACGGTTAAGTAGTATATAGTATATCACTGTTGTAATTACAGTGGATAGCTATGCGTAAAACTGTCTGCCCTTTTGGTGGAATTCCGTACCCGCTTATCAAACTTACATACTCCTAGAACAGATGTTTGAGGGGGAGTGTGGAAAAGAAACCGAAATCATTCGCCATATTATAAGTGTACTATCAGAATGATTTTGAAACTGATATTTCAAGGCAAAAATGTACATACAGCATGTAGAAGCTTTATTTTTGAGGTGAAAGCCAAAATTATTTTCTGTGGTAATCACTATTATGCTACAAATGCTGTTGAAGTCAAGAAACCTTGCATTTAGTCATTTTTCTTGGGATGTCTGCTTTTAATCATCTGATATCATCGGTTCCTGTGTTTTTACCCTTCATGAATAACAGTCTGCCCTCTTGTATTTTCAGTGTGGTGGCCTTTAGAAAATCAAACAAGATTGGCTTTTTCATCAAAGTGATTCCGCAGAGGGAGGAGGGTAATGTCACAGTCGCTTTCAAACTCCGACATGACTTCCGGAACCTCGCTGCTCCGATCAGACCCACTGAGGAGGGAGAAGCCACCAGTGAGGCCATCTGGCTCACACACCATGTGGAGCTTAGCTTGGGCCCCCTGGCAACTTGAGAACATAACACACATGAGCTACACACAAACATAAACACACTCTGATGCATAAACAGAGAAGTTAAACAACATGTGGCACTAAACTCACAAACTTACACAACCTCTCTCTTGCTCATGAAGACATTCATTATCTTGGTGAAGTGAGTGTAAATATTAACAGACACACACACATCACTTACAGGAACGCAGTTACTTAACAGTACACACACTACGCCTACATTTGTACCAGATGCTTTGTGCAGTGATCTCTTTCTCGCTCTGTTTGTAGCGCCCCCTGCTGATGTATCTAAATGCATGTGATTACAGTGACATCATCTACTGTCATATTTCACGGTTCCAACTCCAGTTCTTCTCAGTGTTCATAAACACATTTAGATTAATGCTTTATCTAGTTTTTGTGGTAATTTAATATTTTGTATTTGCTGTAAGACAAGCAAAATGTTACTTGCAGTTGTGTGGCACTAATTAGTGAGACAAAGTCATTGGTTGTGAAACACGTTTGATAACCAACTCTGTTTATTCCGTTATCTGTATTAAATCAGAGGGTGAACACCAGTGCATTCATCTTTATTTATCTGTCTCATGGTAGTAGCTGGAAGTCCTGATTTAGGTTCTAATATGACCGCCTTAAATGTGGTTGAGAAGTCTTATGCAATAAAATGTGAGAAAAGTGATGGATCTGGATGTGTTGTTGTTGTTATTATTATTGTTATTATTAGTATTAGTATTAATGGTTCAACAGGGCTGTTAAGGTATGCTGTGTAGAGTAGCCCTGTTGAGTTTTCCTTTATATTCTGAAAACATTTAAAACATTTACTTAAAAGTATAAGCTTTTTAAAATTTTACAGGAACAGTTTTTTTATTTTATTTCTTTTCAATTTATTAAAAAAAATAATTAAACCATGTCTATCTATATGGCTCTCTTTTTGGACACTAATTTCATTATAATAAAAGTGAACGGGGACTATGGTTGTCAAATGATTAAAAACTGTCATAAAAGTAGTTGCATTACAGTATATAATAAGAGTTGAAGTCGTTTGAAGGCGTTTGAGGACCCAAGTTTAAAGGGGTCATGTGATGCGATTTAAATTTTTCCTTTCTCTTTGAAGTGATACAAGCTCTTGGTGCATAAAGAAGATCTGTAAAGTTGCAAAGACTAAAGTCTCAAATCCAAAGAGATATTCTTTATAAAAGTTGAGTCAACCACGCCTACCTAAAACGGCTCTTTCTAACACCTGCTGGCCGTTCCTCACTCAAGCCCGCCGTGTGTGACGCTGTGTTTCGTTGTGAAAGCGAAACAACTTTGTTTGGCCTACTACTTGGGTTGAAAAACAGTAAAGGAAAACGCACTAGGTCTCTTTGTGAAGCTTTTCTGTTATTTATATGATGATCTCATACCTGTTTTTTTTTTT